>NW_020291478.1:249665-452163 GCF_003184765.1 Aspergillus aculeatinus CBS 121060
GGGGGGGGGGGCGATCATGATCCAGAAGGTTCGGGGGCATGATGCGCTCAGATAACCGCTTTTTGTCTTGAAATTGAGGTGCAGGAGTGAGTGCATATTCTGTGTGGAGTGTAGGTACCTAGTATCGTACTGCCTAGTCTGATCATGCGTGTTTTGTGGATATGCTATCATGATGTTTTTCTATGGCTAACTTGTGGTTTTTGACGTATGTCGGGAGGGCGGTGGATTCGGATTTCCAGGATCCCCTGGGGCTCTGAGTGGGGTTAGTGAGATAATATGGAAACTAGATAATAGGTAGTTATGGGAAGGGGAGTGTGCTGTGGTGGTGTTTCTTGTGCGCGAGAGGGATTGACTCCCTAGTCTACTCGAGCAACGCACGAGCACTCGATGTGATAAAGTGCAGTAGGCGCACGCTTTGTGGTTGAGTTTGCACCGGTTGATGTCAAAGCATATTACTATGTATTGTCAGTGAGTATTGTCAGTGAGGGCTGTACCGTTGCTGGACAATCAACACACAACAAAACTAGATGTAGGCTTAAACTTTCGAGAACCTGGTGGCGCAACGGTTTAAGAATAGGCCAGGGGCTCCGGGTTGTAAGGGAACCTCTAGGAAGAGAGCGAGAAAGAGAAGGAAGGGGAAAGGATCTGCTATGGGTTACGCCGGGATGTTCCCCTAGAGAGCGGCATGTCGATTTGAGTTTACTAGCAAACTGCATCTTCTGATATGCCCCGTTTACTTCCGTTAAGGGGAGGGGGAAGAGAGAGAGGGGCGGGACTTGGGCCGGCGGCCGATGTAGTGATCTTCTGGCTCGGTAATAAGCATTGGACGAGTCACTTTTATGTCAGACCGGCCCGGGATTAAACTTCTAGTGCGTGCTGGCCCATCTGGAACACAATGTGATGCTACCTGAGCAGGTGGGTTTGTATAGACGGTTGATTGGGGTTAGCCCTGAGGTCGGTTGCCTCCTTGGTGACATGAGAATCTAGTTAGTCGGACAGGGTCCAACCTCTGACACAATATGGGTCGTTTGCTACAAAGGGGCTCTATGATCACTGCCTCTTCTGACTATCCATTGCATCGAGAACTCGACCTAGCCCATGGAACGGGGCGTGTGAGAACCGTCGGTAGGGAGACGAAAACGGTGGAGATTGCTGCCTTCGAATCGCCTTCTCGCACATCACGCAAAGACCCTGGGGCCACTGACATCGACCACAAACCTGTCATCGGGCGTCACCAATGATTGGTAGGTCAAAACAGCTGACTTCATCGGATCGAACAATCTGGGAAAATGGGACTATGCAGGACGACGAAGTTTTTCTTTCGCTGACCTCTTGACGGTAGTGCACGGGGTACGGCGGGACCACCCGTCCCACACCTGAATGGAGTCGTGATTTTCCGCAAGGGGGGCGTAAACCTCTTGAACCCAAGCCCAGTCAGAAGCGATCGAGGTCAACGGAATGTACAGCCGTCGGAGAGGTTGAGACAATTCCACAACCCAGGAAACCTCTGCCGAGGAGCAAGTTCAACTGTATGGGGACTCGTTGGGCAAGTCTGAGCGATTGCCGGACGATCTATTGCCTGGACGAAATGACGATGCTCCAGGCTATATGACGCCTGGAATATAAACAGGGAGTGGACAGGGACAAGCTTGTTAACAAGCGACTGAGATCAAGTTGCACGAGGGGGACAACTGGATCGAATGGAGCGGCCAAGGAAGAGAGTTTCCAGTCAAGTGCTTGGCAATCGAGAAAGGAGGAAACTAGTTGCCATTTCGCGCGAATCCGTTGGGTCTTGGATAGTTGAACTCCTGGATGACTGACTGATTTCTCCAAGAATTCTCTTGGGGGCGCAGGGCTAGTTTTGACTAGCTTCGTTGTTATCAGAAGCACGGAGATTTCTGGCAGGACAGGCTTGTCCAGTCGCCCGCAACCTCAATCTTCTGCCGCTGAACCCAAGGCACGAGTGGATCGGAGTGGAGATCTGGGAAAGACAGGAAAGCCAGTCGTTGCGGGCTACCGATTCTAGGTAGGTTTGCAAGACCTCCCCAAAAGTGTGGTAGGAGGAGCTGCTGGAGGCTAACTAGCAGCGACTGGACCGTTCTCAGTGCGTGATTTTCGAGCAGGAGAGCCTAAAAAGAAAGAAAGCTTTAGTCTTTTTTGGGGCCAGAGTTGCGTTCCGAAGAAAGGGTGACCATGTCCGATCATCAGGCATCCGATCCACCATTAGGGTTGATCTGCAGCCTCCTCCGTCTTGTCCAGCGCTGCGTCGGCGACTGTAGTTAGGGTAACTTAGTGTGCAGCTGGCAAATTTCCCTCGAATCCCTCTTCGCATTGCTTCCCTAGAACAAAAAGAAGAAGTAGTTCATACTAGCAATTAGGACACAAGAGAGGTACGTACTATCATTTACAAAGGATATGTTCGGTGGAAAGGAGAAGAAGGAGGATTACTACACCGGACCATGTCTCTAGATTGGAGGATCTGCGGATTGATTGGGGAGGAGAGGTGGGAGAAAGTGGGTATGGGTTCCATTGCTCCCAATCGCTCATCCAGATCTCTTGAGCACTTTAGCTACGTATTAAGTATGCTAAGTTGTTAATCAAGACAACACAAAGAAAAAAAAAATCCGAATAAACTAAAGGTAAGTAAAGGTACGGAGTAGAAAAAGACCAGAGTCTCAGACAGACAGACATAAGCCAAGTCGGTAGTTGGTAGCTGGTCTCACCTGCAGTTAATCAATTTCAATTGCATTATTATTTGCCCGACCAAATTTCCATCTCTCTCTTTCATTCCCTTCAATTCCCTTCCCCCCCCCCCTCACCCCTCTTTGAATTCCCCTCCCTCTGGCACTCTTAGTTCTCTCCCCACTCGGTCCATCCCCGGCCTTTGACTTGATCTTTCGCCGCCTTTAGATCATTTGCCCCCCCGGACACTCGCTCACTCCAACTCCCTCTACCGACCCGATGGTTCGACTGGCTTCTTAATAATAATCGGATCCGATCTCGACCTTCCCCCCCCCTCCCTTCCCTTCCCAACGCTTGTCGATCATTCAATTTCTATTCCTATTCCTATTCCTATTCTTATTCTTATCCGTTCTTCACCACAACCAATCCCTCTCCATCTCATTTCTGCTCAATCGATGTTCGGACTTGCATCCTCTTGACACTCCAGTACTCGCTCTTTTACTACCTACTCCTTATCTGTCCGCCCCTCTTCTCGATCACCATCAACGACCGTTCCGATTCTGAAACCCCGCCACTGAATGCTACACTGGTGAACGTCCCCGCAGTCTGGCTTGGAATTTCGGTCGGACCTCTCCCCGTCCTTCGCTCTGTCTCATGGATATCTTCCCCCCGCCATATTGTCGCCAATTCAACTCGAGTTCATAGATATGGAGGTTCAGACTTTGGTGTGTGCCCCGGGGAAGCCTCCTCTCCCCGCACAGCCCCAGCTTCCCGCAGCCGCTGCTGTGCCTGAGAAACGAAAGCGGGTCCGGAGATGGCATCACCGGGGGTTCACCGGATGTTCAACCTGCCGTCGTCGCCATGTGCGCTGCGACGAAGCGTCGCCGTCGTGCAAGAATTGTACTCGGTTGGGTCTCGAGTGCGATGGGACACAGGGCCGCATGACTTTCAAGGTCTACGGGCCGCCACCGGCTACTTCCGAAACTACAACTGCGCCCACGAAAAAACGAGACAAGAAGTCGACCTCCCCGACACCACAAGAGGTGAAGCAGGAGTTGAAAGAGAAGGAGGAGCCTTTCGAGGCACTGGTGGTGTCTCCGACAACTGTTTCAGACTTCAAACCCATAAAATACCGTTTCCAGGAGCCGATCTCCCCAGCCGAGTTTATATCTTCGTCTCTCGACTGTGTTGAGGGCCGCTATTACACACACTTTGTCGATCAAGTCGCTACCTTGTTGCTTATTTACGACAATTCGATCAACATCAATCCCTATCGGCGGTTTTTCCCGGACCTCGCCCGGTCGTCACCGTCCATGGCTAGTGCCATGCAGGCTATGGGGGCACTGCATCTCGCCAATACTTCCAAAGGACAGCAACGAAACAAGCATTTTCAACAGGCCATGAGCAACTACGGTGAAGTTGTTAAGTCCTTCAGGACTCGATACACCGAGCCAGACCAGAGTGTCCGGCTCACCGACCTCGCCACTTGTCTATTGCTGTCTTTGTTCGAGGTAAGTTCATCCCAGGCCTGCGTCACTGTCTTTCGTGCTGACTGGTTAGATGATGGACTCTCAAAACCACAACTGGGCCATTCATCTCAAGGGAGCCCGCGAGATTTATCGGATCTTGTTCTCCGCCAATGACGACCCTGCGAAAGAAGCCAAACGGCTCGCTGAAATCAACCACCCGATCCGACCATTCCTGGTTTCTCTTCTTTCATACCTCGACGTCGCCGGAGCATGTGCCACCAGCGAAGGCACAGTGGTAGAAGGTAGTTATTGGAGAACACATGGAGGGGGCTGGGAGTACAATCTTGGTACTCCAAGTCTGTCTTCCGAGCCTCCCGCCTACAACCACCTATTGGTGGAGCTGCGCCAATGTTGGTCGGTGATGATGGAAATTCAAGTGGCAATTAGTGCTTTCGGAAAAGCTAAACACGATGGCCTCATGTCGCTTGAGCAGGAAGACCTTGTCTATCACGAACTGCTGCAGCGTCTAGTGCAATGGCGCTTGAACGCTCCTGACGCTCTTCAGAGCCTAGGCGGATTGGATGATACGAGCTTACAGCAATATCCTTATCCCGATGTTCTCGAATACGCGGGATGCATCGAGGCTTACGAAAAAGCCACTAATATATTCCTCCACCGTGTGGGAGCGGCAGGACGACCTGATCGTCCGTCCCAAAGGCCACTACTGGACATGCTTGCGTCGCGAATCTTAGCACTAATTGGAAAGCTCGCCAAAGACGTGGGACAACTGGCGGCACTATGGCCCCTGTTTACCGCGGGACATGAGACACGAAACGAACATGAACAAAAATATGTACGACAGACAATGACCGAACTCCAGCGGTATGGTTTCAAGGTATGTCCTCAAATAGTCTTGCGTTATATTTCTAGTGAAATACTTACAATCGTCTAGAATGTCGATCGAGGCCTGGAAGAGTTGGAGAAAGCATGGTTCAAGCAGCGTGCCTTCCCCGAAGGATGGGTCGAATCAATGGATGACATCCGTTCCTCCATTCTTCTTCCATAATCACACCCTTCTCGTCACTCTTATAATTCTTCACCTACGATCTCGCATCGGGAACTATGATGCCCGAGCGTTCCTCCCACTTCTTACCCTACGAACCATGGTCGGGTGACATTATATTTTTTGGTTTCTATGACATATTTAGCGGGGGACTCGATTGTATTGGATGGCGTTTATCGGGTTAAGAGGCGCTTGGTCGGATAGGGCTGGACCCTCTGGTTTGCTACACATGTAATGTTACAGGTCCTTCGGACTGGATCAGCACGTGCAGTGGGATAGATTGTTTGGGTTTGTCACCTTCACATACCGCGGTGTATAGACGGCACATACAGGATTCTGATGATACATAGAACATGGTGAAGTAATGTATCCAGCACCTCACTGCATTTTTGATAAGACTAAAACGACCATAGGTTTTGCTCTTGGTCAAGCCATGAGAAACCCAACGAAATAGAGAATCCGACACCACTAACCTGAATAGAGAGCATCGTTTCTTCTTCAAGCCTTCTCAATCTATTCGGATGCTTAAATAATTCCCTGTACCTGTACACTACATCGTAAAACACAACGAGCATTAAACCGCCAAAATAAAGCATTCCACGCCAGGATGCCTTCTAATGCATCATCTAGATATCTACAAGTAATTATACATATGAACCGACCAACCCACACACCTTTCTTCATATTTTTCCCACCCTGCTTCACTCCGACCATACCAGCTGAACTTTTAATATTTGCTTTCTCCCCGTCTTGCAGTTTGCCAGGGACAAGATCAGACCAGAGACCAACCATCTCCAACGTCCGCCGGTACTGAAACATAGTCCGCCGCGGAATCCACCACTTTTTTCGCATATCATCACTCAGTCGTCTCCGAAGAAGGTCCACCGCCTTCCCCCGCACGAGCACCACCGCCACCATGACTGGCGCTACTCACGCCGACCTCCTCAACCGAGCTCTGCACCGCCCCTTTACTATCGATGAAATGCGAGATGCGATCGATCGGCAACCACGCGCTTTCCGGGGTGACCCAGTAGGAGATCAGGGCGAAGATGGTCACACCGGCCATGATGATGGGGGCGTCTTGAGGTTGCGCGCATTAGTTTTCCGGACCGTGAACAAGGTGGTGATTTGAAGATCAAAACGGGGGGAGACAGGACGTACAGTTCAGATTCGCCCCGGTGACGGGGAACTCGTAGGGGGAGAAGAGAATGGCGACGACCCAGGCGTTCCAGAAGACGCCGATGAACTGGAAGGGCTTGCTGAGGCGGCCCAGACTCCACTCGGGTTTGGGGAAGCGGTCGGGCGTGCACAGCAGCCGGCCCAGGCAGATGAGCCCGTAGGCGGCGGCGCTGGGGACGCCCGCGGCGGAGACCAGCGAGGTGAACGCCACGTCCGACGGCAGCAGCGTGCACGAGATCAGGGCCGCCACGCCCCAGACCACGATGACCGCGTTGCGCGGCTGGCCGTTCTTGACCCGCGACACCCAGTGCGAGAAGGGGAGGACGCCGTCGCGCGCGACGGCGAAGACGAGCCGCGAGGCGGCGAGGATGGCGATCGCGGTGTTCTGTTTCCCGACGAATGTTTTGGTTAGGAGGGTCGGGTTGGGTTTGGTGGGGAGGGAGGGGTTTTCGGGGCTAGAGGGGGACGGGACTCGTACCAGCCATAGGGCGACGATGCAGATTATGTTCATGAAGATGTGGCCGCCTTTGCCGAGTACGACGGCGTAGAGAGGCACGAAGGGCTGCGGGGAGCCGAAGGAGAAGAGCGTGTCTGGGTCGGGCTGGTGAAGGGGATGGGTCAGTGGGTTTTGCTTTGGGTGGTGGAAGTGATGGGTGGCGTGGGGAGCTTACCGCGCAGAACAGGAAGAGGATGATCGTCGCAAGCCCGCCAATGCCGCTGACTACGGTGCTCCAGAAGATACCGCGGGCGGCGGTCACGGAGGCGTGCTTGGTCTCCTCGGCGACATGACCGGAAGCGTCGAATCCGATCAGGATCCCGGCCGTCGCGAGATAGGACAGACACCAGTTCCAGCCTGCAGGGGCGCCGGTGCCGTTGTACGTGGACATGAAGGCCTCCTCCGCCGTGCGGAAGCCCCAGGTGTTGGCGGCGCCGATGGGCAGCCAGATCAGGTTGAGGAAGAAGTCCAGCAGGACGATGAGTGACGAGCAGTAGAAGACCCATTTGTATGCACGGGCTGGAAGGATTTTGGGTTAGTTTGGGGGTGTGCTATCGCACATCTGAGGGGCCCGGGAGGTTCGACATACGCGGCAGATAGTTCAGGAGCGCGGCCAATGCCAGGAGGATCTCAGTGCAGATCCACTGCACGGCGCGGAACTTGACGCTGGAGGTGTCTTTCGGAAAGTCGACGTTGAACACAGTCAACTCCTGCCGTGTTTGATCAGCACCCTGGGATCAATGGATCGGGGTGCGAATGACACATACGGAAAGCATGTAGTTCACGGCAGCCTGAGTGTTGCTGGCGCAAAACGTCGTCCATGCAGTGGTGCTCCACCATGCAACGACGAAGCCCAGGAGTCTACCGAACCGAGGGCCTCCCGCCTCTGCGGCCCAGAGGTAGATGGATCCTGCAGACGGAGAGGCCGAACATACTTCCGCAATGACCGCAGCAGTGATGTAAGTGAAGACCATGGTTACCAGGTAACTCGTCCTGTGTGGAAGCATGAGCCACCAGGCCGTGTCATTGGGATGTTGATAGCTCTCTCACCAGTAAGCCAGGTTACCGCCTGCTGCGATACCGGTGCTGAATGTGACCCGCACACCTCCGACAAAGTACAACGCGGCTGGCAATTGCGAGGTTAGCATGCGGAACTAGACGGGATCATGCTGTATACACTGGTCGGGGCACAGATTGCCTTACCGAATGTCGTTGAAAAGTTCTCAACCAGGGTGTATGTTCTATGCAGGACCTGTTCAGAGATGTATAAGCGGTTACCGTTTTCCATGTGGGTCAATGGCCAGTACTGACTGGCTTGTAGCCCATTGACTTCTGTTCAAGTGTGTTAGCATTGGAGTCCGCAATTTTCTTTCCTTTGATGCGCTATAAGATTCCAGAGATTTTGACGCGACACTTACCAAAAGTTTCGCATCTTCGTGAGATTCAGTCTGACTTCTGACGGGTTCGGCTTCGACAGGAAGTGTGTTGGGGTCAACCACCAGCTGCGACTGGTCCTGATGCGCCGGAGTAGCCATGGTCGGGATGTTACCAAGGCCGAGCGAAATTCAACACCGAGCGCTGGGTGTGTGTTTATACCAGACCAGATGAAAAAAAAAGGAAGAGAAAGAGTGTAATGAGATGGAGGTGGTTGTTTTCAACTGGAAGGCGGGTGAAATTTGCTGATAGAATTGAATGGAGATTTGCCAGGAACCGGCAACCCCACCAGGTAAGCCGCCAACAAGATCCAACGAATAGCAGAAAAGACTCCCGAAAGAGTTTGAGCGGGTAACAGCTGAGAGGCTGGAGGCCAGACCTTATAAGGAACCAGTATAAGGTTCCGACGGGGTTCCGACAAATTTCACTACATATAAGATTTCATGCAAGCCGACAGTTTACGCAGGTGAGTCGAACGTGGTGTTACCTCTACAGAGAGTACCTTTTTCGTGGGTGATTCCAAGGCGATCGCGAAGGCTTGATTGAGTCCGGAGATGTCTGCTCCGCAAGAGCCGTCAGGTGAGGGAGCGAAGAAATAGAAGCTCAAGCTGCACTCTCCACTTCTTAGCCAGGATTCCAATCAGTAGTTGTGCATGGCAGGATGAGACCACCGTGGGTCTCAACGAGGGAACTTTAAGGCAGGTTGTAGGTTTGGTAGCATCGTGTTGGCCCCGTTTTCAGATCCAGTCTAGCCGTACTTCAACATAACCAGCAAGTGCCTGGTAGTTAACATTATGATATTGGGGAGGGGCAAGGTCCTGTAAGTATTCAGCTTTTTTTCATCATAGCCTTTACGGAGTAGAATGAAGCGACTCTTTTCGTGAGTCACTAAGTCGAGACTGATCGTTGGCGGGCAAGGCAAGCAAGGAAGCACGAGAAGGACAACGACATCATTCCGTGATCAAATCCCAGCGGGGTCCACTGCCGGTGGAGCTTTCAGGAAAAAATCCGTGCGCGGCTATTATACCGGACTGCGTAAATGCTTTTTCGTTTTTGATTGCTGCTGCCAACATGTGCAGGGCATGATTGTAGCGAGAAATTCGATCCGACCATTGAGTATTTTTCTCGTTTCAACATTGACAAGAGATTGTCCGTTATGAGTATAGTTTGAATCAGATCTCATGAACTCGAAGACCAAGGACTCGAAGCCGGGGATTCGAGCCTCAGGCATCATACACCGGCTAAACTGTACCCGACAATGTCACCTGCACAGAACAAACAGAACAAACAGCTCCAGCATATAGTTACATAAGTTATACTTATGGTAGGTTCGGAATTCATGCCGATATCGCGATGACTTTTTATATCTCTTCCAGTAGATTTGTGATTGAGGATATCCTGTGGAGTATCTTAGATCTTATCATGTCGTGCCCAAAATAGCCTAAGCAAATACCACCAGGTTGACAGTCAAGTCGGAGCATAAACCACCAGGTCATCCCCCGCCAAGTGCCGCTGCCAACAAGCTCTCATTGCCAATCAAGGCGCCTTCCCCACGCGAGCTTCCCCTCATTTTATGCCGACAATCTCTCCACCGTCACATCCCCCACGGCACCGTGTCATCGGACGATCCGATGGAATAGTATACCGATTATCCGAACCGCAGATCCATCCACTCACTCACTCAACATCAGACTTGTGGAAGAATGGTCGCTGGTTTTCCCGCCCATCCCTTGCACGCGTCGAGCCTGGCCTCCCCCGCAATGCCCATCATCCGTCTCCTCCTCTTCTATTTTAACCGCCCAGAACCACTCATTTCTCATTCAAAGCCATAAGCTTTACCACTCAATCTTCCCTCTGTTTGCACACTTGCACACTTGGTTGGATCATTCTGAAGTTCTTTGTTCTGGGAAAGCGAACCTTACGGTCGATCCTTTATTCACCGCGGTGACTCCCGTCATCCTTCAGCGTTACACCATCTATGTTGCCTGGACGCCATTTCCCGCGAGGAACTCGTCATTGAGCCAACTCCGGACATGAAACTGCCCAGGATCCCGCCATTTGCTACTTAATCTACCGAGTACGGCAATGAGTGTGCCCGTGTACCTGCGCTTGGCCCTGCGGCCTTGCCAGGCTGCTTCGAGCACCTATCCTGGGAGATCGCTGCTTTGCCTTCAGCAGCCAGGCATGTGGCTCCCACTTTCACTGTGTGCCATTCAAGCTTTGTGGCAGGGTTGCTAATGTTACTTGAGGTCGATAGTGGTGTCATCAACCCGAATCCCTTCGCATGCGCTCGGATACAATTACTCCGCCTCGCTGCTCATCGGAGCCTTACAAAAGAGCTCCCGAAGATACGCGAGTAGTGCTCCCGAGCCCCCCGCTATCCCAGTCACTCCTTACTCCTCATTGACCGTGGGCGTTCCGCGTGAAATCTTCCCGAACGAACGACGCGTTGCTATCACCCCACAGAATGTTGCTCTCTTGCTCAAGAAAGGCTTCTCGCGTGTTCTGGTCGAGCGCGGGGCCGGTGAGAATGCTGAATTCCTAGATAAAGCCTACGAGGAAGCTGGTGCGGTAATGGTGGACCGGAATACCATTTGGTCTCAGAGTCAGATCGTGCTGAAGGTCCGTGGCCCTCAACTCCAGGGTCCCAACAATGAAGTTCGGGACCTGCGCCAAGGAAGTACGATCGTCTCGTTTCTGTACCCAGCACAAAACAAGCCACTGGTAGAAGAACTTGCCGCACGTGGTGTGACCTCTTTCGCTATGGATATGATACCCCGGATCTCTCGCGCGCAGGTATTCGATGCGCTGAGGTGCGTAAGGTTATGTTGGAAGCTGTTGGCAGTTACTAACAATGCCTGAATAGCTCTATGGCCAACATCGCCGGGTACAAAGCAGTTCTAGAAGCTTCAAATCACTTTGGTCGGTTTCTGACCGGGCAGGCCACTGCTGCTGGGTAGGCGACACGTCCCAAACTTAATGTCCGTGCACTAACGTTGTTGTTGATAGAAAGGTGATAATGCTCAAGTAGTGGATTGACTGCGTGTCGTGCTAAATGGTCGCTAGATACCCCCTGCCAAAGTGCTGGTCATCGGTGCTGGCGTGGCTGGCTTGAGTGCAATTGCATCGGTAAGCACTACGTGATCACGGATTCTATTAGCTTCAATTACCGACAAATAGTGTCTTAGGCTCGGAGACTGGGCGCTATTGTTCGTGGTTTCGACACTCGGCCCGCCGTCCGTGAGCAGGTTCAGTCTCTTGGGGCCGAGTTCATTGAAGTTGACATACAAGAGGACGGCTCTGGTCAAGGAGGCTACGCTAAAGAGATGTCCAAGGAGTTCATCGAGGCGGAGATGAAACTTTTCATGGAACAGTGCCGAGAGGTGGACATTATAGTCACTACAGCTCTCATTCCTGGAAAGCCTGCACCTAAGCTGATTACCAAGGAGGTGAGAATAGACCTCATACATTCATCGGACAACTTGCTTACTCTGATGTAAGATGGTCGCGGCAATGAAACCTGGCTCGGTAATCGTGGATCTTGCCGCAGAGGCTGGCGGCAACTGTGAAGCGACGGTTCCCGGACAATTGACCAAATACAAGGATGTTACTATCATCGGTTTGTCTATCCATGATATCGTGGAGTACGTATGAACTAACTAGATCAGGATATACTGATCTGCCGTCACGCTTACCAACGCAGTCATCGACCTTGTACTCCAACAACATTACCAAGTTCCTTCTCTCAATGGCCCCTCAAGAGAAATCCTTTGGTATAGACATATCAGATGAGGTTGTTCGGGGTTCAATCGTTACCATGGACGGAAAGATTTTGCCGCCAGCGCCACGTTCAGCACCACCCCCTGTTCCAAAGCCCGAAGCAGCTCTGCCTACAAAGGAGCAAGCAGAACTGGCAGTAACGCCTTGGCAGAAGGTGACCCGTCAAGTCGCTACTACCACCGCTGGTATGGGAACAGCTCTTGCACTAGGGAAGGCCACCGGACCTGTATTTATGGGAAACCTGATGACTTTTGGCCTTGCTGGACTCGTTGGCTATCGTGCTGTATGGGGTGTGGCACCAGCTCTCCATTCTCCGTTGATGAGTGTCACCAATGCGATTTCTGGTGAGTCCGCCATAGCCTCTCTAGTCATATCATAGTACTAATGGTTTCAAGGTATGGTTGGAATTGGAGGATTCTTCATAATGGGCGGAGGGTATATGCCCAGCACGATTCCAGAAGCACTAGGAGCTGCTTCGGTCTTAATGGCCTTCATGAACATCTCTGGGGGCTTTGTGATTACCAAGCGCATGTTGGACATGTTTAAACGTTAGTGGTTTACCTCTCCCACGAGAAGTCTTCTGACCATGTTTAGGGCCTACCGATCCACCGGAATACCCTTGGCTCTATGCTATTCCGGGTGTCTTATTTGGTGGAGGCTTTGTTGCTGCTGCCAGTACCGGGATGGCTGGACTGGTTCAAGCTGGGTACCTCGTCAGCAGTCTTCTCTGCATTGGTATGTATCATCATGCATCTATTGTGCCAGTGCTAATTGCATTAGCTTCTATCTCTGGACTTGCTTCTCAGCAAACTGCCAGACGCGGGAACATTCTTGGTATCCTAGGGGTTGGCGCCGGAATCCTTGCTTCTCTTGCCGCTGTTGGCTTCTCTTCCGAGGTCTTGACGCAATTCGGCATCGTAGCAGGCGTGGGCTCGCTCGTTGGTATGTTCTTCGCCATGTTCTGGAAGTTGTGGTGTTGATAATTTCTAGGTGCACTAATTGGTCGTCGCATTACGCCAACGGGGCTACCTCAAACTGTCGCTGCCTTGCATTCAGTTGTTGGATTGGCGGCCGTGCTCACAAGCATCGGTAGTGTGATGGCGGATGTTTCACACATCTCAACCTTACACATGGTGACAGCATATCTTGGTGTTCTTATCGGTGAGAGATCGCATACTTGTCTCTTGGGCAGAGTCCTAGCTAACTAGAGCAGGTGGTGTCACCTTCACGGGCTCGATCGTCGCTTTCCTAAAACTTGCCGGCCGCATGTCCTCACGACCCACAATACTTCCAGGCCGACATTTGATCAATGCAAGTCTGCTTGGGAGTAATGTGGCCACCATGGGGGCCTTCGTGACGATGGCACCCGCATCACCAATCATCGCTGCGACATGTTTGGGTGCGAACACTGTACTCAGTTTCCTGAAGGGCTATACCACGACTGCTGCTATCGGAGGAGCTGACATGCGTAAGTCAGAAATCGGCAGACATTGTGGCTGCTTGGCTGACAGACTGTAGCTGTGGTCATCACCGTACTCAATGCATACTCGGGTTTCGCCTTGGTAGCTGAGGGGTTCATGCTCAACAATCCGCTTCTCACAAGTGTGGGCTCCTTGATCGGAGTCAGCGGCTCCATTTTGTCATACATCATGGTCAGTGACTGAGCTTCCACAATCATTAAGCTTTTCTGACGTGATATAGTGCGTTGCGATGAACCGATCTCTAACAAACGTGTTGTTCGGCGGTATCGCTGCTCCGCAGCAAGCAAAGAAAATCGAAGGCCAAGTAACCCAGGTCACCGTGGACGATACTGCCGAGGCACTCTCAAATGCCGAAAGCGTTATTATCGTGTGTCTTCCCGTTTCTCCTGACGATGAGCTTGGCTGACCGCTGTAACAGGTTGTCGGGTACGGCATGGCGGTGGCAAAGGCGCAGTATGCCCTCGCGGAGATTGTTAACATGCTACGCTCCAAGGGCGTCAAAGTGCGCTTTGCCATTCATCCTGTCGCAGGGAGAATGCCCGGACAGTGCAATGTGCTCCTTGCAGAGGCCTCTGTACCTTATGATAGTAAGTTCCTGTCTTGGTTTACCTAGTTCCAGTGACTGATTCGGCACAGTTGTGCTCGAGATGGATGAGATCAATGACGACTTCCCCGATACGGACTTGACTCTGGTCATTGGCGCAAACGATACCGTTAACCCGATTGCTCTGGAACCTGACTCGCCCATCTCGGGGATGCCCGTGCTGCATGCATGGAAGAGCAAAGAGGTCATTGTGATGAAGCGTGGCATGTCTAGCGGATACGGTAGGGTTCTCACTTTGTTGAATAGATGAGATCATACTAATCCCGGGATAGCTGACGTACCAAACCCGATGTTCTATATGCCTGGGACCAAGATGCTGTTTGGAGATGCGAAAACTTCTTGTGATGGTAAGTATATTCGTCGATGATTCTGTTGTCGACTTCTTCTAACGCTTCATAGCTATCAAGAACGCCATAGAAGCGCGCAAATAGATTCTTTCGACGAATTTATGAATGGACATCGCAACGCGTCAAGGTGGGATGGAGAACTCATAATTCAGGGTCAGGAATCTCCGATATTGCAATCTTTTCGGACAGTATAGGATGTACCTAGTGCATCAGGCATGGAGAAGACTTCATAACGTGCTTGAATCTTGTCGACGCTTCCTTCCGTAGCTATTATTATCGCAAGCAGACTAATTCGCATTACAGAGCCGCGGTTTTTCATTGAGGCGACAAGACCACCACCTGAGATCTTGAAATCTATTGAAGTCGGCAGACTCCAGGCTAAGATTGGGGCGAGTCATTCACATTCTGAACGGGCCCAAGGTCACTGGCATCAGGAGATTCAGTATTGGCATGGTGCTTCCACACTGAACTCGGTGCCCCCTCCGTAAAAACATTATGACTTGAAGCAACTTTCACTCACACTCAATCACATTTGGACGGTTGCATTCCCTCTAAAGCAAGTACCTATTTACATAATACATTTATAATATAATCTGTTAACATTTCATCAGAACTACAAGACACCAGTGGATGAGCAGACCATTATTCAAAAGCCCCACCACCACCGGATCAAAATACGAAATTACGTCCGTGAGCCCGGGGAGAGGGGGAAGTGTCTACGCCTCTCGTACCCGGTGCGGGGCCGACGTCTCAGAAGCCCCCGGCTTCAGCTGATTCTGCAGCAGCGAGGGCACGCGGTCCATCGCGCTCAGCACAAACCCGAGGAGGACCATATGGAAGCACTCACCATTCGCCAGATCGCGGCCCTGCTCGTCGAAGTACGTCACCGTGAGCAGATCGGGCATCACGTCGCTGTCGCCGGGATTCTCTTTCTGGCGCATGTCACCGTCGAGGTCCAGGTCCAGCAGCACCAGATGCTGGAAGTCGAACAGCGCGACGTGGGAGATGCCCTGCTCGGCGCCGTACTTCCTGGCTTGCTGGGTGTGGGGGATGGCGTTGGCTTGGAGGCCGTGGGTTAGGATTGGGTTGTTTTTGGTGGTGGTGTTGTCGTTGTCGTTCTTGTTGTCGGCGTCGGCATTGTCGCCACCCCGCTGACGCTCCCCGCCCACGACGCCAAAGTAATCCTGCCCGCGCACCTGGTTCGGCGGCTTGATCACCAGCACGGCGACGTCGGTGCTGAACCCCCACGCCAGCCGGAGGGTCCAGACGTACAGCTTCTCGCCCCAGGGCCCGTTCGTGAAGCGGCCGGTGAGCTCGCCGCCCAGCCAGCTGCCCTCGACGAGACGCTTCACCCCGGGGATCAGGTTGAATTCCGTCATCAGGCCGACATCCTCGGCCGTCGCGAGTTCCGGCAGGGTCAGTGTCGGGAGCTCAGCGTCGCGGAGGCTGCGGTCCTGGGTGGTCAGCGCGCTGTAGCGCTCGCGCGCTTGGTCCAGGTACGTCTGCGCGGGAGTCCATTTGATGAGTTTGTAGATGTGGCCGTCCTCCGGGGTGGACAGCGGGGGCGCCTTTGTTATGGGCCGGTAGCGGGTTGGGGTGTAGCAGCGGGGAAGGCCGGTGTGGAAGGCTTGTTCCACGGTTTTGGTCGTGGCCATCTTGTTCGTTGGATATCTACCGTCTAGGGCTTTTGTTAGCCTTGCGGGGCAGTGGTTGATATGCTTGGTGATTTTGGGGATATTGGAAAGAGGGCTGTGATGAATGTGTTTGTTGGTGATGTTGTGGTTTATATACAAGTGGTCTCTGTCCAGTTATCAGACTCAGCTTGAATTTTCTTTTCGGTGGTATCCAGAAAGATGTCATGAATGTTACTTGCTACAAAGAGTTGTTGTTGGAGATATACTTCTCATCTCAGTGTTTCATCATTTATCTTTCGGATGCTGAGAATATCTGCTAATGTTGTCAGTTTGGGTGAAATGCCTTTGGCAAGGTGAACAAAGCAGCAACCATTGCAAAGCACTTTGTCATATCCTAGTGATGAGGGTAATAGACTTGCTTACCGCTGGCTAGTCATGTTTGGCGATGCATCTCTCTTGGAAGCTCTAATATCAACACTTTCACACTTTCACACTGTGGCTGAAGGAAAACCAACAAGCACTATTGCATGAAAATGTCATTCTTGCCAGTCAGTGTATAGCCACAAAGGAAAAGTTTGGTATAGTTAGCCGATGCTACAGGATCAAATACACTTCAAGTCGGCTATAAGTTACAAGGTTTGGTCAACTACCTGCAGATGCGGCACATTTGCGCGAGAAGGTAATTTGTGTCCGTGACAGACAACTCTGAAGGCGACGATCATGGGACTTCTCCGCTGGTGGGCGCTCTCATGTAGTCAAACTGAACGGCCATTGCAATGCAATATCAAATTAAGCTCTTATCCGGATATCTGTCGGCACAATGTGCTGGGGTCTATCACTATTGGCTCGATCTAGGACAGAAGACTACATAGTATGGCTTCGGCAAATGCCCGGTCATACTCTGTCTACAGCTATCGCAAACTGAACCCACGTAGGATCGAGTACCAACGAGCCTCAGCATCTATGCTTCTTTCCTAACCCCCACACATCACCATATACTTGCTGGAAGACCTACAGTACACTAACAGCCGCAAAACCTGGGCAACTGTTTTTTCATACTGGTATCGTTCCGTAAAATGGAAACACCTTCCCAAGCTGCAATACTCCCGAAATTCGAATACTGTATGCATGCAACTGTACGTCAGTGTTATATCGTTGATCGTCCTATAGGTGGACTACCCAGGACTACTGAGTAAGGTACTCTCGGCCAACTACCGAACCAGATTGAGAGATCCGGTTGGCACTTTTGTCATGTCAACAATAGAGCAAAAATACCAGACTCCACTTGGCTCAAATCACCGTTAGCGGGTTCGTTTTAGCTACCGGATGTCATTCTGCTGATCTTCATTACTTTCGTGTGCTTTTTCCATGCTAGTGTGTTCGCGTAGCGACCAAATGCGAGCCGCCAAGAGAAACTCTCCCTGCGATCCGCTCCCCACCATCATACGATTGATTTCAAGGCAAGGGAAAAAAAAAAAAGAATTGACGACAGGGCAGCTAGACAAGAATGCAGTTTCGACAAGCATATTTCCTACGTCTCAAGCCTGGCTGGTTGGTGTATGGTCTCCTGCTTTTTCCCTGGATACCACGAAATCGAAAATTCGCCTTGTATGTAGGGCGTAGAGAAGTTGTATGTTCTGCATGCACTGTGCCGGATGGATGGATGGAGGTAGGTAGGGCTTTGCGGCATGAAGGCACAAACCACCACCACCATACTGAAACCCTTCCTCCCTTCCAAGTTCCCTCTTCCATCCCTTCCCTTCCTCAACCACCAAAGCCATCGGCCCTACAACTCCAAAGACACTTGACACAAAATGACGCAACAACCGACATTCTCTCCCCTCCTTTCTGTCGTAGATTCGAAACCCCGAACCCAGGCATGGAAGTTGGCAGCTAACCAACTCCCCTAGATTCACAATCCGGTCCCTTCTTGGCCTGACAGCACCTGACGAAAGGAAGATAAAAAAAATAAAACGGGCTGTCATGCATCATATCGTCATTCTTCAGATACAAGAAGAAAGAAAAGTACTAGGCTGAATGCAACCCCGACCGCCGCTATTGTGCAGGGATAGTGCTCCTGCAGTGGTGTATAGACTAGACTAGACTAGACCTGGCGACTGTGCTGTTTGCCAGGGCGACTAAGGAGTACCAAACAACCCTAGGCTTGAGTTGCTTAAGTACCGTATAACTTACACTGTACACAAGGCCAAAAAGTCCATCTGTCATGCCGACTCCGAATTGTGATGGACCAATCCCACCCCCCTCCCCTTCCCCCCACATCGTTCAACGGTCTTGCGTGGAGACAAATGCGATGCATAGGTACTGTGCATACAGTGCAGAAGACAGAGACGGTGCCTCACTTTATCGGTCTGGGTAATATGCACCGTCCACCGTATGCTGCTGGGCAGAATAGGGGGGGGGGTTGAATATGACAGGAAAGCCTCGGTCATTTCGGAGGTTCCATTTCCCGGTAGTGAGTGAGTGGTGGGGCTCGTTGGAGTCAAAGTTGTCATATTGTCTGATTGTGTACATTACGAAAAAGAAATGGTGAAGATCAGGGGGAGGGGAGTCTGGATAGACTTGACAGGTGTCTCCATTCTCTCCTACAGCAATCACAAAAGGATGTGAAGTGAAGGCCAAGGCACGTATGTCAAGGAAAAAACTAGACTAGACTAGGAGTTGTTTTTAGTGTTTAGTTTAGGGGATTCGGAGATGTCAAGGGACAGATTTGGCAAAACGGGCTGTCATAGCCGGGCGGGTAGACTCCACTTGGGTGATTTGACTTACGCTACGGAGTACGGCCGTATACTGTACAGTACTAAGTTAAACAGGCCAGGGAGAGCAGGAAGGCCGTTGGCGGCCGCAACGCTCGGGAGGTCTCCGCAGTTTATATTGCACGGTTGAAGAGTAGAGAAAGATTGAGTGGGTCGAGCAATAATACACAGCATTATAGCACGGAGGACGGAGAGGGAAGGGGGGGGGGGACAGCAAAAAATAGAAGTGAGATGTGGGACATGAAGATTCTTTCTTGGTTACTGTCTGCTTATATTTGCCGGTTATATGGACGGTCTATAGAACGGGGATGTTTGACCCCCCTTTGATTCTACGTACTTCTCTTGCTGGTCAAGGGCGCATGTCACCCATTCTTACCCTTAAGGTATATCTCGACGACAACAGATGCGCGCGCCCGACTTTAGCGGTGTGTTGATGGTTGAGGGGGGAGGGTCATAATGTTTGCACTGCGAGGTAGTGGAGCACTCCAAAAGCTAGAGCGCCGGGCCCGTGTGTTCTGACATGCCCGTTTTACTGAGGTAAAGTGTCCCTCTCCCCGATAACACACCTCTCTCTTCTGAACCTTGGTTGTTGTGTATCTTCAAATCCTCGAGTCGGAACCGGTGGCGTTCTATAATGTGCAGAGATTTGTCAGAATACGTTCGCGTTTCAGAAAACTGACGTTGGTTGCTCCCATATATAGAACACTTGAAACGCCCCCTCCCCCATATCGATGGCGTGGTGATCACAAAGCGAACCTGCTCCCCCCGGGCGCTCAGCGATAAAGTTGCTTGGTTATCTTCTCCCCAAATCAAGCAGCACAGCGGCTCATCCCCCCGACCATAATTCTCCGGTTGTTGCCCCCTCTTGTCGCATTAGCCTTGGCTTCTTCCGGAAAGTGTCAGGGCAATGGGCCCCTCAACCGCTGGGAGAGGCGGGCACAGGGTGGGCTTGGAGAGAAAAGAATCCTGTTTCAATGGAGTCGGGTCTATCCAGACCTCGCCCGGCGTGAGAGCAAGAACCAGGCCATGGACGGAATTAGTGGCGATAATTGTTCATTATTGATCTTGCGACGATGAATATTGGCGGAAGCAATTGTTACAGCGGCTGCTGAAACAATGGATGCTTCCTTTGTGGTCGTCAGTTAACGCCCGAGAGGATCATTGGGGATTGCCTTGGGAGGGGTGTCTGGGGGAGAAAGACAAAAAAAAAGCTACGAAGCTTGGTCTGAGGAGAGAATGTGCTCCCTGAGCAGAGGCAGAAAATTGCCCATCTGCTGTCGACGTCACGTCGCAGTGTCTGGCCAGGGGGGGGGGGGGGGGGGTATATTGTGGCTGGGCTTTTATGCAGATGATAGGTACAATGATGTACTGCACATCAGGAGTATCAGATAGTAAGTTAAAGTGTACAGTGCTCAGTAGGTAAGTAGGACACACGGCACGGAATGATTCCAATTCTGCCCAGCTAAATATAAACCAAGATAACAAGATCGCATGAAATTGGAAGTAAGACGTACAGTGCATGAGTGTCAATTGTTGATCGCTTCGCGCGCAGAAGCGCTGGGGTTGCATTGAGTTTGCGTACCAGTGGGATGAAGGATGGTGGTGGTGGTGGTGAGGCCAGCAAGGGGAGAGGACGATGGAGCAGACAGAAACAGAGCTAAAAATACAGTTGGTTTAGTTAGTCTGCCGAAAGCACGGTCGTCCATCCTCTCTATACTACGATAAGCAAGTCCTCCGTGCTACGACCAGCCATCTGCATCTGCATCAGTCAGGATTGGAATCCCTCGTCAAGTACGGAGTACTTAGTAAACTTTTCCTCTGGCACACGAACAAACAATTACTGCACAAGCTTCGTTGCTTTTTCTTCTCCTTTGGGGCGGACCAAGCAAACCAAGAGGCGGACTAATCTGCCCCTGGCCCCTCCTCCATGCTATTCGGCTGTTTCAAGCTGCAACCACCGTTTGGATGTGTTCCTGCAGGTCGGATTACGGTTCGGCCGTTGACGGGTTGGGGAAATTGGAGTTCCTGAATGATGGTTCATTCATTTGGCTCTATGCAACATTCTGTCTGGTTCGAATTCTGTTTCGATGGAGGTTCTCAGTAGGTTGGAGCGGCGTGGCATCAGATCATGGATTATCATATCTATTTTCGGCGATCCTTATTCTCTGGGCGGGCGGATAACACCGAAGATTATCCTACCACCACCAGTTTGACGGGGGATCGCCGAATGATTCGAGCGAGGATTTTCCCGTCTTTTCCGGATACTCACTGTCTTTGGTGATCTTCGAGGCCTATGCGAACTTTGGATCTTCGGGAGATCACGGATGGGCACTTTGCCGTTTCTGTGTTGCTCTTGCCTCTATTTTTCAGGCAAGCTCGAAAAACTAGACCTCTAATTGCGGCCGTTCTCTGTGCCTTATTGTCTGTACGACTTCATCCGCCCTGGCAGGATAGAAGGATATGGTGGCGATGCATGGCTTTGCTGCAAGGACAGGGCACCGTCGCTGCAGGGAGCTTTGCGTCTATCCACCGTCTCCAGTTGATATTGCTGGGGAAAAGAGGGTCAGGGGAGAAGAAAAACTCCCATTTGCCGGTCGGGTCAATCGGCCTTGGCGCCGCATGGTCTCAAAAAGTGGGTAATGTTTAGTGCCTCTGGAATAGGGGCAAACTTGTTCCTGAGTACTGAGGACAAATAAAATATTTTCTTGCTTGCCATGGAATATATTCCAGTGAGGAAAAAAAATTTTTAAAAGTAAAAAAGTCTTCCAGAAAGGAAGGCGGGCATTCTGAGTCGGTGAGGAAGGCGAAGCGGGAAGAAGTTCACCTGCTTTGGGGCCTGGTGTGTTTGAATTAAACATGCTCCACCGTCCTGGAGCGGCGGCGTTGAATACGCAGGGTTTCTCAACGGCACGAACGGGACAATTGCTGGGAGACGATCTGGAGAGTATCTATCGAATCCCTGGTGGCAGTGATAGGAGTAGTATCAATGCACCTTTGTGTGCGGTTTCTCCATCGAGTGGTGTCAGTGCACTGTGTCATTTGATAGACCATTGTTCAGAGTCAAAATTGACTGATGCTCTGATCGAATGCGGTGGCATCGAGGCTAAAATGAGAAACCAACCAGGCACCCCCACCAAAGGTCTTAAGTTAGGGTGGAACCGGGCCAAAGCTCGATCGGGCCAGGAACAAGGAGAGAGTTTGTCGCTATTATTCAACCCGCAGTGAGTAGTACGTAAGTCCGACGCATGAGGAAGTGCTGGGAAAGTCAAGTAAGCAATTAGGGTTGCAAGAGATCCTGCCGGTAGTTTGGGAGAATGCGGAGGATAGCCCAGGACACGAACAAACAAGAACAGGTTCAGGAATTAGAGATGGTCACGAATCAGATAGAAAGGCCAACAAATGAGAATATGCAATGGAGGAAGCTAGTTAGTTATCCATCGGAAGGAATACTACCGTAATGATTGAAGGATGCACTCTCACTGAGCTGAGCTTTAGTTTGACTTACTTACCTACTACTTTACCTATCCACATGGCCATACCGGGCTTGGCATGAGTCGATCCTCATCATCATTGGTGATTAGGTGGTGGTGAATTGAGAATTGGGGGAACCAGCAATCTAGATGTGGCCGCCATTGATGCGCGCCACGGACTTTCCTTTCCCTCTTTGAGCTTCCTTTTCCCCCTCAATTTCCAGGCGTTCAGACGTTCAGGCATTCAGGCATTCAGGCATTCAGGCACCTAGGCACCTTGGTCCCCCCCCACCACCACACACATCCATCTCCGACAGCTCACGTTGATACGTCCAATCTCTTAGCGCTTCTTCCGCTTCTCCCTCTCCTCCAGGCTCCTCCTCCCCCCCCTCCCCCTTCCTCATGGCCGCTGTGAACCCAAATCCCCAAATCATGCTTTTACTCATTGAATAGTCCCTCTCGTGGCGCCGGAATCCTCCACAATTTGGCTCAATCTCGTCGGTTATCATTGCTTTTCCGGGCCAGGAGTGTGGTGATGACGATGAACAATACCCCGTCTATGCAAGGGTCGGCTGAACTGTCCCTGAGCTTCCAGTGTCCACACCCACACCTCCCTGGGGCTGCAGGAGGGTCAGGCAAGGATGGAAACGTAAGCACCACCTTCATTCTCTTCGCGCGTCCTGGATTCTCATCCTCTTGTCCATCCAGGTTCAAGTTCCTCAGCAGTAGTACCTGGCTAAGGTACAGTGACTGCCACTAAGGCCGAGGTACAGATCACTAGCGCCAACCAAGCAGAATACGGAGGAGGAACAAAAAAAAAAGAAAAGCAAAAAAAGAAGACAACTTCGGTCTCTAAACTCACTTCGTCCTAGGTCTTCTCCTGGTGGCGCACGTGTCATGCAGCATTGCTTTTCCTGCAATCCCCAATGCCCACTTCTGACTTGCTCCCCTCCCCCCTCCTCCCCTAGTGGAGCTCCTGGTCCGTTCACTCCGGAAGTTGTGTGATCGGATGGCATTTGGTGGCTTCGTTCAAACAAACCTCGACGGAGGGTCACCAGCTCCACTCCGTTTCGAGCATACCAACCCGTGTGGCCCATCTAACCCTGTCCAGTCCCTGTCCGGTATAATTGACATCCATTCTCTTCTCCTGTCGGTTGTCGGCTTCGTTTGCCTTCTCTTATCTTCATACCATTTCCTCTCACGTTCTTTCTTTTCTTTTCACTTGTTCCCACTCGTTGTTTGTTGTGTACATGGGTTGGCCCACTAGTCCATCCACTTACTCTTTCCTTATTATTGAGTACCTGCCGGGCTTGGGGGCTCTATCACTTTTCTCTCCTATTATTTCGTTCTTCTCTCGACCTTCCCACTTCACATCACCATGTATCAGACAGCAGCCCCTCTAGACCTGGACTACCTGAACCAGCAGCTTCTTCCTCGACAATACGAATCAGAGGAGGAGGAGACTTCCGAATCGGAGTTGGGATCCCATGACCATGCATTTTCGCCCATCAAAACTGCCGGTCCATATGATTCAGACATGAGCGCGGATGAGGTTTCCAGCGTCAACTCCCCTCAATCACCATCAGACCAGACCGCCTTCGCCCGCTTATTGTCAATGCATGCTACCGCAGGCAAGACCTCTCGGCCAGTCTCGCTAGATACCGTGAAACGTAGCAGTGGAACGACGTTTGTGCCGGAGTCTTACATGTTTGACGATGATGACGACGTGATCATCGAGCTGCCATCGCCTGGCAGCACCTCTCCACTGCGGTCTCCAGTCTTCTTGCAACCTACTGTTTATCAACCTCCGCAATCGCTGCGACATCAGCGTCGCTCTCGATCTTCTTCCCCTTGTTCTGTTTACTCGCTTGACGACTCAGTCGACGACTCAGATGTCTGCGTGGCTGAGAAAGTCACCATTGTCGAGCCTATTGCCAAGCCTAATCTGATCTTAATAAGCCCAGTCACCGATGGCCCGGTGGTAGAGGAGCCCGAGCCCATGTCGGCCATTTCAACGACGACTGAACCGGACCGATATCCAAGTGGTAAAGGACTGTACTCCCTCAACCAGGCAATCAAATCGCAACCGCTCCTGAGCGAGAGACGACCAGATCCCGCCTTCCACTTGAAGCGTGGTAGCCTGCAATTACATGGCCGCTATGCGGGGCAGCATCCTCGGCGAGCGGACACCGACCCGTTTGTTGCTCCCCGAGCCTTGGCAGATGTGCCCGAAACTCCCCAGCCCACCAATATGCGCTCGCAGTCCATGGCATTCAATCGACCAAAGACCTCTGCCGAGCATGTTGCAAACCGGGGACCCAAAGGCAGTCTTCTCCGTCGACCCCCATCCATGCAGACCGTCCATGGGGGCTATTCGCCCTTTCCTCCCCGCCACACATTCAATCATGCCGCCGATGAATCTCACAGCCGATCTGTGTCGCTCTCTCACTCCTTCGCTGGCTCTGATTACAGTTTGCCGTCGTCCCGCACTTCCAGTCCTGTTCCCTACTACTCATCACCCACATTCAACCGCCACCGCTCGGGCTCCACCTACAGCACGTCCAGCATGCCTGGCAACCGAGGGTTTCGGCCCCCAACGGCAGCCGCCTCGCTTATGCACAGTTCGACGGCGTCTAGTGTGTACTCAGCCAGCAGTCTGCGGTCGGAAGTGGAGAGCGTCTACAGCTTGGACCCACGCGAAGCCGCCGCGTCGGACGCCAAGGCTGCGCGGCGGAAGAAGAGTTTTCGGTACAGCCGAAGCGCTAAGGCCGACAGTGCGGAACCAGCCGCCAAGAGTTCGAGTTCTGGTTTCATGGGATTCATGTTACGAGGCAGGAGAAAGTCCACCATCCAGAAATAATGCTTAATTTGCGGAGATAACACGGGAAGAATTGCTAGATCTAGTGTTTCATCTTTACTTCTTCTTTCTACGTTTTGGGGAAAAGGTTTTTTATTTGTCGCGTCACGTCTCTACTTTGGCGTTCTTCGTCGGTTTAGCGTTTGCTTCCATGGGGTTTGTTTTTGGTCTGTACTTCAACTGCCTGGGGCGGCATTCCTTTTTTTCCTGGTTGTTTGACTTGTCGCACTGGATGCTTGTGATATTGCGATCTTACTGTACTATCTCAGAACCTCCTCGCCTGTCTCTTTTTTCCTTTCTATGTTCTGATCACCGAAGTAGTCATAGGCGGGCAGAATGTGATGGCCTTCCTGGAGTGGGCCACAATTGGATCTCAGGATCAACTGGGACAGAGTCATACAATTTTCCCTCGTGCTTTTCTTTCTGTGGCTGTTTCGCGTTCGTAAACGTACAGTACAGACGTAGGTGTTAACCTGCTGTAGAAGCTGTTTCGTCCCCGCGGGACGGACAATCGGAACGGACAGTAGCGATGACACCCGGGTTTTGTCTTTGCGTATCCAAGGTTCAATGGAAAGTCCGATCGATGGTGGGCGGGCATGCATATCGGAGATCCCGGCAGCTGAGCCTTCACCCGGCAATCGAGTGGAGGGGGGCGGCGGAAGCTGAATCTGCCTCGCTCGCACCCTCTCCACATGTTCCCACATTCCACAGTGATAATCTCACAGCTCTGAGCTTTCCCGCGGTACGAACCGCCTTATGAAAGACTTGATTGGTGCTCAAGAAATCGAGTTCTCAGCATGCCATGCATGCTTTCTGCCGTGGGGAGGCCACGGGAAGCGTCAACTGACTCGAACCAGAGACCAAAAAAAAAGAAAACTTGGAAATGTAGAGTAGAATTCTACAGACTTCGGGTCGGGTTCAGCTGACAGCCTGCTTCTGCATACGGAACCGGATGTCTTTTCCTTCGGCCTGCCACGAGGGGTGGATCGGTTTCCTATCTGCGGTCAAGATTTGTGAAGGTGTGATTCCGTGGGCAATGAGCCCCGCCCCCCCCGGTTGCACTGTACATTTACTGTACCACCTGCCTGCGTTTGATATTTGGAATATTGGTCGATGATTTTTTGATTTGTATGCAGATGCAGATGCAGATGCAGGCTTGATGACAATACCAGGGCCGATGGCCTTTCGATCTGGCCTGGTTGGGTTTGGTACTTAGGTGGAAAGTGGTTTGGATATCGTGCTTTGGGGGAAGGTCATCGTTTGTAGGCTGTGTACTGTACTCCGTAAGTAGGTGCGCACTCCCGGTGGTGTGGAGCGGTCATCAGATGCTGGCTTCCGGTAGGGAACTAGACTAAGACATTCGGGATCCCGTTCGATGTGCGAGATAGAGGGCATTCTTCTGGATTATGATCGTCGTGGAGGGGTGTGCCTCTTTTGTCTGTTAATCCGGGCTAGATTTGAAATTTGAATCTGATTTTAATCTATGTAGAGTACGGTAGTATGCAGTATGCAGTATCTACTCCTGAAGAACTGCCCATGCTGGCGACGTGTATGCCGTCTATTTGGGAGCTATACATACCCCCACTGGCTCTGGAATAGGGAAAGGCTAACAATCATCATGCGCGGGATATTGCAATTGATCGCAGTATGCAATCCTCCAAGTCTCTCGTTTCCCTGTCAGGAAGAAGAATGTGGATGCACGGAAGAGATGATGACTGCGGCGGCGTAGGTGTAGGGTCACCATTCTAGCCCGCTCACGGATTTTGAGATTTTAACCGAGATCTCAGGGACATGGCTGAACCTCGCTTATCTTCTCGAAGGAAGACTATTGACAAGCCTTCAAACCTTGGAAGAGTAGAGTTGCGGCAAGCCACATTCCGGTCTACGCTTCTAGTTTGAAGTGATTGGTTGTTGGGGCGGGAAAGCGACCTCGGGATCGATCCACGATCTTGGATTCCCGGCTGGAGTTGGTTCACGGCAAATCATGCCGAAGCCCTGGGAACTGCGATGCGCGAGTCAGGGGTGGAATGTGGGAAGATGAGGTTCTCGCTAGGCAACAGCAAGACAGCGACAGCGACGCGATCGATGATGTCTGCTGGGAACTTGGGACTAGACTATGTGGGAGGTGCAGGGGGTGATCCACGGGAAGGTGGGAGGGGCCGGCGGTTGTTCTCGGATCGAGATGGAGAGGAACGGGTGCATGATTCAGGGGAACGGAGCGGGTTCGGCAGTTGATGAGAAAAGGCACTAGGGTTGTCAACTTGCCTTACCTTGCGAGAGTTGTTGGGGGAGACAGGTATTGGTAAGCGAGATGACCGGTGTTTCAACTTTTGTTGGCGATTGTGGGTGGTGGGATATACTGAATGGTATGGTTTGTTGGGAGAAGTGGGTTCAATGGGACTATTCGTAGTTATGCGAAATAAAGCTTGGTTGCTGTGCATGGGCGTGGGAACCTGATCATCTTCGGGCTCGTGCTGCTGGTGCATCTGCCGAAGGATACGGAGTATATTGTATATAGATCCCTACTTTCGGTTTCATACGACTGCCGCGCTTTTCTATCCTTCCGTTCTCTCTTGCCATTTGCCCATCCAGCCTCCTGTCTCTCGCGGACTTCCTTCCTTAGTCAATAAATCTTTCTTTGAGGTCGGCTTCTTTTTGTATCTGTGAACCTCATTGCAGCAGCCCTCTAGACTGTACATGATTTGTGGATGAAGCATAGCACGAGAGAAGAGAAACAGATCATTGCAGGAAGACTGGAAACGACAAAGCATCTACGGTCAGACACATTCTAAGCTTCTTCAAGATGATACCAGAGACCTAGTGCCACAGCACCAGGACAATGCCTTCTTGATTACCACTGGTATGGCGCTTCCACCAAGCTAGCAGGAGGGAAGGTCCGCGACCGTCCCGTCTCAGTTCCACAACCCACGTCGCTACTATCGCCGAACATTCGTACAGTACATTCCAGGGAAAGCACCATGAGCATCGGTCCTTTGTGAACTATTCCATGGCCTGCGAGAATACCCCAATGTCCCTGCAACATCCTGTAGTCAGGAGCGGCTTAGCCCCCTGTCAAACAGCCACGGCCAACAATCCCATACGTAGAACTACCGCTCGCCGTCGCCGTCGCACGGACGCATCTCCAATACCAGCGCACGGTGAAAGGCTGCTACACTACGCGAGTAGCGTACTCCCATTCAGTAACAGCATGCCATGACTGCGTAATGCATCATTCCGGGGATGCACGACACGAGGGATGTTCGACACGAGAGTCGTCCGTCTGGCAGGCACATCTCCGGGGAAGTGTAAAGGAAAGAAGGCAAACGAAGAGGGGGGGGTTTATACTCCTTCCGCCATCACATGACCGCGACAGCCCAGGAGCCACGCGGGAATGCATAGACCGGCTGCGCTGGTGGTGCACGGGGAAAGAGCGGGCTCGGCGGCGCACGCCTGACCCTGCAAAGGTGAGCTGCGCGAGATGAATGTGTGGTAGGAGACATGTACCAGAAGATCCGTGGTCTGCGGGCATGGCAGCGCGGTCCAGCGCGCCCCGGGACGGTCCCGATTAAAGACAAGGATATTCCCCATGTTCGTAGACCCATATAATATGGCAAACCGGAAGGAGGCGACGATGCCAGCGTAGCCATGGGAAGTGCCGGGACATGAGATCGGACGAGCCCAGAAGATGGGGAGCTCGAGCAGTCCGTCCGCTGGGTTGCGTCGAGGTCGAGGCATGTGCACTGAAATAGCGCAAGCAATTATATGCTATATGCTGTTTTGTCATGATCTAGGCTTGGATGCTGTACAGTCTTCTGATACAAGGGTGCGACGAGGAGCAGTCAAGATAAGCACTTTATATATAATTCATATTTTCGACAAAACATAACCGATGCAAGCCTCTGCATTCGCATTCACAGTACAGGAAAACCTCGAAAGGGAGAAAAACCTATACTAAGGCCATGCCGCGCCACTTCACATCTAATCCACCCGTTGTCGGAGCGTTCCTCAACGAGATCTCCGGCCTCGGGAAGGGTGTCAATCGGGGATCTTCAACACATCTGACCCTCATGTTATTGACTGAGTATATCATCCCAGATGGGACAAGCACTTACCAGCACCACGGATCCGAGGAAGAAGTCCCAGCAGTAAAGGCTTCTAGAACGGGATGCTTCAACTTACCGACTATGAAGTCCCGTGAGCAAGAGTCTTGAATGTCCGGAGAGGCAACACTTACCATCGATTAATGAAGTGGAACCGTGCCGTTAAATCCGGGAATCGGAGGTAGTGAGGATGTTCCCTTTTGCGTTCATATAGGCTTAGCATTGGGTCGAATCGATATCAAACAGACTGACTCCGAAAAGCACTCACATTCTGTACGTTGATTAAAAATGGGTTTCCAATGTCTCAGAACGTCAGTATATAGCTATAACGAGAGCTCAACTCACAATCTGCCAAAGTTAGTATTCCCCGTCTGGATGGCAGACATCGTCGGAACAACTCACCGGACCAGTAAGCTTCGAGTAGCACCTTGGGTCAGCATGCATCACCATGACTCACTTTCAAGTTCCGCGTTACTTACAGGCTGCATACCGTCGTTAGCAGACCATTAAACCTCACAGCAGAATCAAATACTCACAGGGAAGAATCGCTTGACCGGCGAAGAGGTGGTGCACTCGGTGGCCTGCACGAGCCTCGCACCGTACAGAAGCTGCTGAGCAGCTTGGACTCCTTCCGGGTTGGTACCGTTGGTCGTGCTCACCCCTTGCTGTAGAGTGGCGATCTGCTGTTCGAGTTGAGTGCAGTTAACACCGCCGTTGATGGGGACCGCATAGGTGGTAGACGCGAAGATGGCCACCAGGGCAGCAGAGACGCAAGACAGGAAGCGCATTGTGACTGATGTGACTTAGGCGGTGCCGGAGTTGCAAGATGTATATGGGACGACGAGTCGAAGTAGTGATTGAGCTGGTGCTTCTGTATTTTGATAAAGAATCAACTTAAGGATTGAGGTGCCCTTTTATGTCTTTCTGGAGCACTTTCGAGATGCTTGGATCTGCGACTGGGATGTCGCTGTAAATGCCGAGGAAGAGGAATCGGAGTTCATGATTCAACAACAATCTAGGTTTGAGCACGCTACAGAACACGGAACTTGGTGATCTCGGGAATCTTTGTTCTTCGTAGGATCGACCAGCCATGATGACATTGGGAAGGAAGTTGGGCAGGACTCTTCGGATGAATCCATAAACATCGGCTTTATCGAATTCATTGCGCCATAGTCAAGATGAATCCACCGGCAGGACGCGTACGCCACAATGCTTATCGGTAGATAATTCCCTAAATCCCCTGAAACTCGCTGGGGACTCATCGTATGTCAACAATAGCTGGGCAGGAAAGCATAGATTGCAGCTGAGAATTCGGAACATATGCTGAGTGACGATTTTACCTTGATCGTCATCACGCTGCATGAACTATCGGCAGCGTAAACGATCATTGTTCATAGCGGGGGATAAACCGGAGTAAGACATGGATATTCCACAAACCATGGTATCGTCTTCGATGACACTAGTACGTAAGGTGATAGCGCACGGCCATGGCGGTTGTGCCGTGCACAGTACAACAACGTGCATGGTCTCCAAAGAGACCTCGTCTCTGAGAGTCTCCGTTGAATTCGAATCTAGAGTGTAACCAAACTTACAACAGGGTCATCCGTCGATCACTGCAAAGCAATTACTCTTTTCCCGGCTCAAAATGCCCGGAGTCGTCTTCATCGTAGTGTGAGTCTAGAGCTTTCGGTCTTTTCATCGTCTGCCTCACCTTCTGGGTCAATTGTGGTTCCCCGGCTCGGAGTAACTCGAATGCTTGCGCACATGTCGATAGTGACTACAAAAGCAATGAACAGCAGCAGCTCGAAAACTCAGGTGCACTGTAGCACAAGGCAGGCAGCAAAGCGGACGGATGTTGCCTACTGTGGATCCCAAAAGGCACCTTGCCTCGGGCTGACGCCGAGACTCGTTGCGAAGTTTCGTTCAACCCCAGAAGATTATCTGTATCAGACAGTTCATCTGGATAGTACCAATAAACACAGCTTCCATGCTGATACTCCTCACGTTTCAAACCTCGACAGGTACACATTTTGGATTCCCGAAACCCCAAATCAGCAAGCCAAACAGAACAAAAGTTTATGAAAACCAATTGCACATTTCAAAATTAGTGAAGTCCGAAAGGTATTCAATTATATACAGGTAAGGAGCAATGACAAGAAAAACACATAACCATGATTACATTTATGTTGACCTCCCGTTTATAGACGATTCAAAAAAAGGCATATGTCGGGACTCCGCAGCCAGCGGAACAAAGGCGACGTGACGAAGCAAAGTAAAGCATGTAGAATACAAGCTGAAATAGCCAAGTCATGGTCTTTGCTCGGCTGATTCCAAGAAGAAGAAAAAGGGTAGAAAGCCTTTCCCCAAGCGAACATATCTCTGAATTAGCTCGGTACCACCTCTGCAAAGCGGCAAGGCCACATGCATAAGCTGGTTGAAAAGCAAAGACGACCATTATCATCAAGGTCATTCATTAAATAGTTGTAAGTGTTGGCGACCGAGTGTGGAACCCGGCTTCAGAAATGGTTGGTTGTTGGCTCGCTCATGCTCGGCCGAAATATGGCGATGCGCGAAGATTGACTGTGAAAGCGAAGGGAGAACGAATCCGCGCTTCGAAGCCGATTTGCTAAGCGGGTCATCGAAGAAGTGAAGAGATGTGCCCCTAAGACCGTCTCACCACTCGTGCACTTAGGCCTTGCGGGAGCGGGTAACAGGGCCGTTGGAGCGTCCGGTGGACACAGCGGCACCGTTCGACTTGGCCTGTCCGTTGGGAGTGGAAGGAGCAGAGACTTCGAATTTAGCCATGTCAATAACAGCCTGTCTGCCGGTGTTGCGACGAGGACGGCCAGTCTTGGCAGCCTTGTTGTAGGTAGCGACGTAGAAAGAGATGAACAAGAACAGGTAGGAAGTGATGACAGCGATTCCGGAGAAAGCAGCGAATTCCTCTCCGGCGCACTTGCCCATATTGGGAGCCCAGGGGAAGTAGGTCGAGGAGAAATAGGTGTAGGAGGCGAAGTAGATAAATCCTAAACAACGGTCAGTTGAGTTTCCGGAAATCGGTCACGAGACAACGACTTACCAAGATCGATGACGAACTGGATGATCTGAAGGCGGGTAATCCACTCCTTCCACCAGATACGGATACCACGAGCGCTCTGGAAGTAGTACCAGTACATAACAACGTGAACCAAGAGATTGATGTCAATGACCACCCACTGGACAGCGGTCAAGCCAATGAGCTGGGTGTAGCAGAGAAGAGCGGTGGCACCGTGGTGGTAAGTGTGAAGGAAGGTCAACGGCTTCTTCTTGAGGAAGAGGAAGACAGTGTCGATGAGCTCAAGGTACTTGGTCAGGTAGTTGAGCTAAGCGCAAACAAGCGGGTTAATTTCGGTCATTGGATGGATGTGAAACGGTTGCGAGACTCACGTAGTACAGAACGACCAGAGGCTGTGTAAGTCCACCCTCGTGCGTGCAGATAGTGTAGAAAACGCCGTGTCTCCAGAGGGTAGGAAGGAGTTGTTCGATAAACAAGGCCAAGAGCGTTGCGCTGATCGCGGTCAGGTAGAAGTTGTGGATCATGAACAGTGTGTTGAGCTTGAAAGCAGGACGGTCCTTCATGAACGCGCGACCACCAAAAATGATAACATAGTAAGCCACAAGCATCACAGCAGTCTCCTTGAATGTAGACATGGGTGTGACGCCCTCAACGAAGCGGAACTCGCTGGCGGGATATCCCACAACAAGCTCGAAGGCCTTGTCGAAGATAGGCCATAGGTGGATGCCAAATGGCCGATCAATGGTTGGCCTGGGCAGGCTCTGGAGAAGTTCGGCGGCCATGGTGAGCAATTGACCAAGATCCTAATTACTTGAGGAGGACGGATTGACTAAAGGTCCCGAAGTGTGAAGGACCTCAAATTTCTGCTTCTTCTTCCTCCTCTAAAAACTGCTGACAGGCCGGTTGGAGGGGTGCGAGCAGAGAATGGGGTAAGAAAAAGGGAGAATGAGAGGGGGGGGAGTTAAAAGCAAACGCAGCGATCCAAAGGATAAGAAAGAGGGATAGTAAAGGAAGAAGAATATGGAAGAAGAGAAATGAAGAGGGAACGGACAAGGTGGAGCAGCAGGAGGACTTGGTATCTCTTTTGACTGCCTGTTCGCAAGGAGAATCCATCCATCCTTCAGCGTGTCTTCTTTTTTGGACTCCGGCGCGTCCGCTGCGGCTGAAAAGAGACTAGCGCAACCTCGGCCACTGGGAAAAAAAAAGGGGGCGTCCGCTTAGGGCCCGACGATCATGTGCCTTCCGGGTTCCCGGTTCGCCAGCTGGTTCTGATTTTGCTGCCCTTATTGCGCTGTTTGCGGCTGGCAAGCCTCGTAGCAAGAGATGACTTCGATATCTAGAGGAGGGTGGAAAACTCATGAGGATAACTTTTGAGAGTCGCTTCCGCCGGTTCTATGTCACGTCAAGGTCACCAAAGTTACCTACCTAATTGACAGTCTGTAATTGGTCGTCATAACTACAAGTAAGAAAGCGGCCACTAACTTAACCCCGGGCCATCTTCACATGCTGTGCTGACTGTCAGTTGGTGACCATCGAAATCGGTGTAAATAACCACCTAGTACCGTACCTACTACAGTGCCTGGGAGATCATGATTAGATCCATTTACTGAGTACTATCCTAACATTGCCAATGTCTCAATGGATACGAATTCCGAACCTAGAGATCCCGGTAACCTCTTGAAACATAATCTCCATGCAAATTCGCCAGGGTTATGCCAAGGGTTCTGGGTCACTGTATACCTTGATTCAGAACTCAGCGACCTGGTAACTTATCACTCACTGTTTACTCATGAAACATGTTGCTGGTCAGTGCCAGGGTCCAAACACTAGTCAACGAGATCCGTGGGGAATATTTCCGATCCCCGATCTAATTTCTACGATTTGCTTCTTGAACAAGTTGCTGCGCGGGGTACTTTGACAGGTTATTTTTTGAGAAGTCAGTTAGAAACATCCCGGTGGATAGATGTTAGAAAGAAACCGTTTTGAAGGACGAGGATTCGGAGAACCAATAACTGACTGAGAGCTGGACTGGAAATTGAGATGACCGACTGTCTATCATAATTGTCAGTCTTCCAGCGGAGGCAGGCTGGGGATTCCATGGAAAGGACGTGGAAACTGGACTGGACTGGACTGGCCGCAGCCATAGTCACCACCGGTTGTTGCCAGTCTCAGATCAGGCTTGCACAATCTCTGCCTGAGGTGGTACTGGTAATCTCCGGGGCAAGGGTGCGGATCTCGATGCCGCCCACGGGACCTGGGCCAAATTATATGAGCCAATTGAGAGCTATAAGCTGCGTAATTTACCGCCTATGCTCCAATCACAGCTGGCAGATAGAAAGCAGACCTCGGGCTCTGGGCAAGTGACAGCATACCCGTAGTAGTGGCCTGAGGCATCCGCCACCTTCGGGTTGAGCGGGAGCCGCAAAGGAAAAGCCGGCGATTATCAATGACGGACGACCACTGCAGGGCGAATGCTCTGAATGCCTGAGGCACCAACAACCTCACACCACCCGCAAAATCCTAGTGCAGCCCGGCTTAACCTCTGACTTCGACTTCGTCAACACCTCGCCCGTCTTGCTCTCCCCTCACCCACCCCCAATTCGCCCACCTCCACCACCACCTTCCTCTCACCATGTCGCCAATCTCCGTCTTCCGTGTCGCAACTCGCGCCGTCCGTCCCTCCGGCTTCATCAGAGCCGCTCAATTGCCCCGGGCCCGCGTGCAGTTCCCCATCGCTCAGGCTATCAGCCGCCCCAGCTTCAGCACCTCCGCTCAGCGCTACTCTGGCCACCACGAGGACGAGACCTTCGAGGAGTTCTCTGACAGGTATGCAATCATAACTTGCCGAGCCATTGGAGACAGATGCAAGCCCGTTGGTCCTTACTCGGTCGCAACGTGCAGCCGAACCCGAGAAGCCCGGCGGCCCCTTCTGATGCCTTGATTATGGGCATTACCTCGCTCTCTACTTCAAACCCGTCAACGACCTCACCTCTAACCCAGCCTGTCGATAGATTCGAGAAGGAATTCGACGGTGTCCAGGATGTCTTCGAGCTCCAGGTAAGCCGATGCCCTCCCCTGCTCGCGTCATCCACTCGCATCCCCAGCCTTGATAATCAGCCCAGCTGCCATTGGGCGGATTGCTGGGCGCTTCTCGCTCGAACCTATATCAGCCCGGACTAACAACATCGATTCTTTCAAACGCAGCGCAACCTGAACAACTGCTTCGCCTACGATCTCGTCCCCTCCGTTGAGGTCCTCACCGCCGCTCTCAAGGCTGCCCGTCGTGTCAACGACTTCCCCACTGCCGTCCGTGTCTTCGAGGGTGCGATAACCTCCTCTCCTGTCCTCCACTTTTCTCCCACTTGATCTCATATCTACCGTCCGCAAATCCCTCGAAAAGACACTAATCCCTTCTGTTTGGCCGTCAAAAATAGGCATCAAGGCCAAGGCCGAGACCAAGGAACAGTACAAGCAATACCTCGAGGCTCTTGAGTCGCTCCGCCTGGAGCTGGGTGTTCCTCTCCGTGAGGAGCTCTACCCCGAGGAGCAGTAGACGCAGAACCTAAACCCTCTGTGTCCGGAGTTCACCCGTCTCGTCTCGTCGTTTTATCTTTTTTATGTTGTCAGTCAGTTAAAGATAAGGAACGCTGTATACATACTCTAGAAGTGCAGTTGGAATGAAGTTGCTGAAATGTCCCGGTGGTGTGTGTGTGTGTGTATCTTCTCTATAAAAGAAGGAAAGAAAACGGACCTCACATGGCCGCGTTCCGGCTTCCTGGCTGTCGTGGGGAAAGGGGGTGGATTGGAGAGTACACGCGTGCTTTTTCTATACCAGTGCTGCTTTTAAATCATGTGAGCATATGCTTGTTACTCTGTATTATTGAGGGGGTTAAAGTGTGGAAAATCGAAGATGATGTTCTTGTTCTACTGTTATTGATCTATACAATGCGATTGGGGGCGGCCTTCGTGGATAGGGACCCGGTAAGTCTGCAAGCCATTGAGCCATTGATTTCATGGTCGACTTCTACCAGAGGGCACAAGCGTAGCGACCAGGAAGGCCATACAGTTGGAGGGCTTCCGCTTCCAGAGCATCATCAATGGCATGACACATTGAGAAATAATGTTATAGGGACAGTAAATGCCAGTCCGGACATGCCTAGAGATAAGCATGACACACCGGAAACAACCAAACCCGAGAAGCAGGATTGAAGAGAAACAAATCCCTGGATAACGCCCCCCAAAGTTCAGGATGAATTTTAAGCAATTTCTTCGTCAACAAGACTGGGTATGTAATGGTGGTAGAACATGTAAGCTGTGGCAGCCGTGCGCACTAAAATCCTGTACATATAATTGACCGCAATGCTCGAAAGGCATAGAATACCTGGTGCAGAGAACAGACACCCTTGATTGAGTGCGTAAACGAAGTGTTATATGTGGCAAGATCAGAGATGCCTGTCTCTTATCTCATTGCACCTCATGCGCGACGTTCGCATATTGAGAGATAGAGGAGCACCTTCCGTCTGCACCAGATAATTAAGTGTAAACGAAGTCATATCATGTCGCGCCGTATCTTTTAGTGGGTTCCGACATGCTTGAAATAGCTGGGTCGGCAATCTTCCTTGGCCAGCCAGGGCTCACCGGCGTAGAACTTGGCCGGAGTGCAGCCGGAACACTTGGGGGAGGTGGGGCAGTTGTAATAGGGGATGTGGTTGTAACCGATGTCTCGGAACCTAAGAAAAGTGAGTTAGAGGATAGATCACGGATGCTGTGGGCACAATGCGAGGACATCGACTCACCAATGAACCTTATTCTTATCGGCGAAGAGACCCAGGCCGATAGAATGCACCGGAGCATCACCCCAGCGCTCGTAGTAGAAGCCGCCCGCCCGGTCCAGGTGCTCAAAATAGGCAGAGTACTGCTCGCCTCTGAAGAACTCCATATCGCCAATTTCGAAGTTGGACCAGAAGTGGCAGGTCGAGTATCCATTGGCAGCCTCCGTGTGCTCGGGTCGGAGTTGATCATCGGTGAGCCAGTTCATCATATTGTTCTTGTTCAGGTAAGTCGGGTTCGCAGCGAGGAACTTCTTGGTCTCGGGCCAGAGTGAGGGAATACTCTCGGGAGCATCGAAAAGGTTGATCGTGAAGCCGTAGGTGAGGTTCCGATCCTCCATGTAGCGGAAGACATCGTAGTCAACATCGCAGAAGAACTTGACCTTGGGTTCCACACGCCAGTAGTACCGGTACTTCTGGAGGGCGGGGTGTTGGTAGAACAAGCCGCTGTTCCAGCGGCACATCTGGTGATACGAGATCTTGTCACTGTACTGGATACCCTTCTCCTTCAACAATTCGGCGGACTCGCGGAATAGGTCCATATCGATCCACTCAGGGACCTCCCAGTGTTCCTTCGGCACTTGCTCTTTATGTATACGTCAGAAACTTGTGGTATAATTGCCTAGGTCGATCAGCTGGACATACCGTAGTAGCATTTTGCCTTCGTTTCCGCCTGCGTCAGCTTCTTAAATTCTTCCGTGAAGGGCTGGTCATTGAAGAAGATCCAGGGATAATTGAATTTGCTATTCCAGGTGCGCTCAAGATCGCGAATGGTCGGGATCAATTCGTGGAGTTCTTCATTTCGGACAAGAGAGATGAGGGCCGCGTTGGTACGGGGAGATTTCGAGTTGCCGGGACTATAGTCGCCGTCGGTCACACGCCACAATTTACCCTCGGGCTCGCCAGTTGCTGTTGAAGAAGGAAAAAGAGTATGTTAGTAAGAGATGGATAAGTCCAGAGGAGTGAAGTCATTGGAGCTGCATAGACGTACGATCTTTGAGAGGATCGGAGGTGATGCCCTCATATGGTGTTGATGATGATGACGACGACCCCTTACTGATCAAGGCGGGTGTTTTGTTCATTTGAAAGATGAGGAAGAGGACGAGGATGATACATGATGCAGCCAGCATCCGGATGGGTCTTGCGACAGCCATTGTGCCGGTCTGCAAAATCCCCACGAAAGGTGTAGTGGAGGGGGAAAGTGAGCAACAGGGGAGAATTGAGGCCGCAGGGGAGACTTGTCGCTACTTAATCAACTTATCGCCGCCTCCCGCCGCGAGACTCTCTCTCTCCCTCTCTCTCTCTCTCTTCCAGACGGTCTCGTTCCAGTTTCCGAAACACCCAGCCGCTATTCCCTAACAGGACTAGCGTGGATCTATCCTGATCAATCATCTCTGCCGCTCGGTCGCCGACCTGCACCACTTCATCAGCGCCGCGTAACCAACTCAACGGCCTTGATGAAACCACAGGACGATGGAGAGCGCTCCTTTTCGTCTTTTCCTTAGTGGCTGTGCTGATATCCAGAGATAAGGTGCTCAGACTGCCTCACCTATGTTGTGCCCGCCATGGCTGCTACGGCCAACGTGAGCGCTCTATTAGAAAAGCTAATTGAGGCCGTCGCAAAGGCTGACGCAAAGGCATTTGGTTCAAGCCCACTTTTACTTCAAGGGTGGGTGCTAACATGTCTTGTTTAGGACATACCACGCTTTGCTGCCCTCAAGCGTCGTGCCGAGGACACAGTCAAAGCTGGTGCTCATGGCCGTACAGATCAGTTTGCGGTTGCCAACCACCTGGATGGACTGCAGGAGAAATTCCAAGTCCTCAACAAAGACGAGCTTGCAGATGCACTTCGCTCCAGGTTGCTAGAGCTCAATGAGCACCGTAGCTCCTGGGCCCCGGAATTTCTTTCTCTGCTGCTGGAACTTGCAGATCGTCCGGCTCAGTATTCACGACTGGATCGAATCCCAAAGCCGAAACTCCAAGAGGAGGCCGCACCGCTCACTTGGTCTGACTTCGATGCAGCCGGGTCAGCATTTTGCGAAGAGGATATCTGGGAAGCTGTAGACTACGGAGCCGATTCTTCCGATGAGGAGATCGCATCTGTTTCCCTGTCAACTGACACCCACCGTTCGCGGCCACCCCGGATTTCTATAGCTCCAGAAGAAGATTATGTGATTCCAGATGCTGCATTGACATCTGGTGATGACGAAGAACTGGTAAAGTCGATAAAGCAGGCACAATTCTGGACAAGAAATAGCCAGTTCGATGGGGATCACGAAGTAGTATCTTCTTGCGCCTTGACGGAACTTGAGGTTATTCGGGAGACAATCTTCATGCTACAAGGCCTGCCTACGTCTATGTTTCGACGATTTAATGGCAATGTCGAAGTAGATCAGAACTACAATATTGCGCATTTGTCGAGAGAAACTTTCTCCTCGGTTCTACGATCCCTGAGTTCAGTCGGAACTCAAGTCGACATTCTCAGACTGTTCGTCAGGATGCCACAAACTATTCCTTCTATGCAAACCTTCCAGCGGGGGCTGGAAGGCTGTCTGAGTAATTATGACATGTTTCTTTCAAAAGCACAACACCAATACCTTTCTCCAACGTCAACCGCCTCTGTTAGTCTGCTGCAGCTCTCGGAAGATGTGTGTCGTGAGACTAGGCTTCTCCTGATACTGTCAGACCTAGTCTCGAAGCTTGAGACAACGTCAGTGAATGCTTCCGTTCAATGTCTCAATCGTCTGTACGATGTAGTATGCTTGACTCAAGCGACAGGTGACGATGATGGGTTCGCGGTCCTTGCTGATCTGTTCTTTTCATGTCTGGAAACATATGCCCGACCTATTCGTCTCTGGCTAGAAACCGGCAAACTAGAAGAGGCAGCCAATCACGGGTTTTTCGTTCACCACCAGCAGAAGAATGGTGACCTGCGAACGCTCTGGCATGACTGGTATACCCTCGATGCGCTTTCGAACATCTCCTCTGTGCCCCAATTCATCCAACCCATCATGCAGAAAGTTCTCATTGCCGGCAAGAGCATGGTATTCTTGCGGCACTTGAACATGAGTCCGGGTGATGAGGACCGCAGAAAAACATCCGTGACGATAGAAGACGTGTGCCCTCCAGAATCCCCTTCATCTTACCTTCCTTTTTCTATTTTGCTCGAGTCTGCCCTCCAGAGGATGGTGGAGGAAAACTACAATGCTACATCCGCGTTACTGAGACGCAAGTTTGACAAACAGTGTGGATTGTGGGAATCGCTTCAGGCTCTGGAGTACATCTACTTCTGCCGAGACATGAGCATGTCTGGCATAATCGACAGTAAAATATTCGACCTGATCGATAGAGGGAAAGCGGCATGGAGCGACCGATATCTCCTTACAGAACTGGCACAGAGTATTCTTGGTTCGATGCCCTTTATTGACCCGTCACGACTCATTGTACGATCCTCGACGGATGGACCAAACGGCGAGAAGAGCAGCAGCCGATCGATGAACATGCTTAATGCAATTTCATTTGATTATATTCTACCGTGGCCTGTTGCAAACATAATCCCGAAATCCGCGATCTATGATTACCAGCGAATTTCCAGATTTCTGATGCAAATTCGCAGAGCGAAGCATGCACTTGTGAAACAGCGCTTACAGCATAGCAATATCCATGACAAGATACAAGATACGAGGAACAATACGCTAAGCTATGCGCTGCGACACAACATGCTCTGGTTTCTCAACGCCGTCTACAGTCACATGACAGACTTCGTCATTTCAGCAGCGACCGCCTCGCTACGCAAGGACTTATCTGCCGCCAGTGACATTGATGGTATGGTTGAGGCCCACTATAAATTTATGATGTCTCTTAAGGAACAATGCTTGCTATCGGACAATCTTGAAATGATTCACCAAGCCATTGTCGCTATTCTCGACCTTTGTGTCCGTTTTTCGGAGGTTCAGGCTACGCGCTACGGAAGCGACCAGTCTCAATTCCGGAGGACTTTGAGAAATGCAGACAGTCGCAATCATCCAGCTGTGGACCGCAAGACCCGCATACATAGTCATGACGTCGATGATGACTTTAGCGACGAGGGTGACGACGACTTCGATACCAATGATAATGAATCCGCTGACTCCTTCCATGAGTCGAACTATTTACAACAAATCAAAGAGATCAAAGACCAGTTCGACCAGTTAGTTGCGTCTGTGGCGGCTTGTCTGAAAGGTATAGGACGTTTTGACGGTCCACTGAGCTGGGATATGCTGGCTGAGAAACTTGAATGGAGGAAGGCGGGACAGGTCGTGATCTCAGGACCGCTGCCAGCCTTTTGAAAGGCACGATGATGGCAGTTCACATGAGATTCAAGTCCGATTTGAGTGCAAGTAGAACATTTCTACTTCTGACAATGCTAGGGCAGCCGGGACATCATTCAGTCTATCTTCTCGAGCGGCTGCAATTAGGATCTATCCTAGGGGTCTCGCAGTGGATCATGAGAGATTCAATTTCGCAGACTATGCCGAGTTCTCCTTTAGGTGTATTCCTTGGTACACAGGCAGTGGAGTCCCATCGAGGCTGGCACGGATCTGCAAGGCCACAAATCTCGAATAGAACCTAGCTTGGCCCATTCCTCCTCCCATATACCATAGACCAGGATCTGGCATGAATTTCACGTCAACTCTCAATACTCCTCATAACGTATTATGCAAAGAAGCAGAACAGATTACACTTACGGCCAGTTGGGACATAAACACCCTTCAACTCACCCTCCGGATCAATACTCCAGTAGTCCTCCACGCGATAGAAGATGTCTTCGCCGAAGAACGTGCGGACCGAGTCACGGAGGTTCCCTGTGAACCCCGTCGCGAAGATCACAACATCCGCCGGAAGGACGCTCCCGTCACTAAAAAGGAGGCCCTCTTCTGTGTATGACGCTAATGGACTATCGGATTTGATCTTGATCTATTCGAAAACCAGTCAGCGCACTTGACTCGCTTGTATTTCTAGCTTTCATATGATCCCCACCTCGCCCCTGGCGATCATTGCCGAAGACCCTGTATCCATTGAATGTCCACCAAGACGCTGGTTCAACTGATAGATCAGATCTCCAAATACTTCCACTCGGAACCCAGCGCGGAGGAGAGCCTGGAACCGCTCTGGCTCGGCGGCCGCCTGGGGATGCACGTCTGCCATGGTCATAAGACGCGCCACAGCAGTTGGGACGAGGTTCATCTCGCGGTCGGAGACTTCCGTAGGCGTCACATCGTTGAACATGCCTGGCGTGCCATCAGAGCAAGACTCTCGCACAAAACTTATAAAGACGGCAGCGGACGCAGCCTACCTTCCCATGCTCGCTGCAGGTATTCACGAGGCAGAACGTCTGGTGTTATCAGCTCATGAGCAAAAGGCTCATGTTATCGGTAAAGAAAGTGTAGAGCAACTTACAAGTTGTACTACGCTGCACCATAGTGACACACGAAGCCCCAGATGCGACCATATCCTTCGCAATATCATGGCCTAGGTTTCATTCGCATTCAACGGCAAGGGGAAGTCTCAAGAGACATGTTGAAGTTAAGCACTGTGGCTTACCTGTATTGGCCGAGCCGATCACCACGCCCCGTTTACCTTTCCATTTCTTTCCATTTTTGTATTCCGACGAGTGCAGGACCTCACCTTTGAACATATCCTATCAACTTTCATCAGCAAGGAGATAAGATGACGAGAACAAGCAGACAAACCTCGCCCGACAATCGAGGCTGGCGAGGTGTCAACGCGGGTCCGCCCGTGGCAAGCACGACATGAGAGCAAGTGACCGACAGACGACGACTCGGCCGCTGATCACCTCCACGCTGTCGAAGTCTCAGCGTCCACTTCCTCTTCATCTCATCCCAGCTTCCGGATTCCAGCTCGGTGGCCGTCCAGACGTTCTATATCCCATCAGTAGCTTCCCCTATACTCATCTCAGAAGCGGCGGGGGCGACGAACAATCCCAAACCGCCGCGACCAAGACTCCAGCCCATCCGCCAGCTGATCCTTGGACAACCACTCCCCACACGCAGGGGGAAAGGTACGCTCAAAGGGGAGATGAGACCAATTGCGAATGGTGTGTACTAGTTGGTGCCTTGGAGTTCAGCTCCGTCGCCATACCCCAGCCCTTCAGAGAGCACTGGATACTTATTGGGGAAAACCTACACCTCAACGAATCATACCTCACGCGCCAATTATCCCCGACCCGTGCATTTCTCTCAACCACCATACACGAAACCCCCAAAGCCTTCAACCGGCCCGCCGTGCCCAGCCCGGAGTGTCCCGCCCCGACGACGACACAATCAACGTCCACCTTCTCGTCCCCATAGATGTTCTGCACCCCCGGGCCCAGAGAATCCACATCCCCCCACCCGAGCAATCCTTCAAGCATCGTGCACAGCATCCAAACCCGATACTCCTCTTTCGCGGCGGTCCGGACCAGCGACACCACCCCGGAGCATTTGGTGGCTGGGCGCGATCTGGTCCGAAAGACGAAGGGCACGTCGATCCAGCCGCATTCGGCATCCAGGCGGACGTGCTTCGCGGCGTCGATGTCGACACGGAAGGCATGGGCTTCTCGGCAGGTGCGCAGGCGTTTGAAGACGTCGCAGATGGTGGGCGCGGAGTAGAAGGTTCGTAAGGTGCCGGTCAGCGCGAAGGTGTCTCGCCATACTGCGTCTTGAGTGAAAAGGGTGGGCGTGAGGTCGGTGCGGAAGAGGTCGGAGAATAGGCCCGCAGTCTTGCGGACGTCTGTGTTTGCTGGGATGCCTGTTGCTGGGAGGGCGCAGGGGAGATTCGGGAGGATGTCCCGCGGGTTAGTTTCTGGCATTGTGCTGGTAGCTAAGGTTGGGAAGTTTGGGGAGGAAGGGAGGGGGACTGGCTTGGGGATATGTACTTCTTCGATCCCGGTATGACGGCATTTGCTTGTGCGAAACCACACACATCATTAGGTACTGGTAGTATCGCGCATCTGCGGAGTGCTGCAGATGCAATCAAGAGAAACTTCTTCATTGGCTTATCAGCCAGTCGCAGAAGGAGGGTAATGCCCGATACGAGTTGATTGGTTGATTCGCATTATGACGAGCGACGATTCGGTAATTTCAGCCTAAATGCGGATAGCAGCACGTCAATCACTGCGGCACTGCATGCATGCCGAGAAGCAGGAAACCGATGCCAGGGTGATGGTGATGCGAGCCGCACGGCTGAGTATAGGAAAGTTGACATGAGGTTATTCTCGACTAGATGATAATGATAGGTTGAGATTGACCAAGTTGGTTGCAGACGAGATTGAAAAACGCAGCGCAAACTAATAGTATATACAGACATATGCATCGGTGGCAGACAAACATGCGAAACAATCATCGCTTCGTAAAGACCTCATCCACAACATTCGTCGCGGAACAAACCCCCTCAAACATCAGACGACACCTCCGTCTCCGTCGCAAGCGGCACGAACTTGCGCGTCTTAAAGGCCTTCTCCGAGTACTTGTCCCCCATCCCGAGGAAGCAGTTGATCTGGCTGGGATGGATGTACTGCAGCACGACCATGGCCCCGAACATCAGGAGCGCGTCGAAGACATAGATGAACGCCTCGTGTTTCATGAGATACCCGTCATACCCTTCCAGGTACTCCACCACCCTGATGATGGAACGAACGAAGATTAAAAAACTCGAGACATAGAGGGCGACCATGTGCCGGCGCCACACACCGGACAGTTCCATGGCCGTGCCGGTCGGGTTCTTCCGCATGCGCGACTCGAAGATAATAGCCGTGATGATGAAGAAGCCGAAGAAGATGATCTGGACGAAGAGACCGCCGATAATGATGTGTTCTCCGGTGGAGGGGTCGTTGGAGTTGCTGACCATCAGCCCGGCGCCTGTTCATGGATCAGTAAGTTGTCGCACGATCTGGGTTGTGGCTGGAAACGCACCGGAAGCCTGCATCAAGAAGGAAAGCACATCGCCCGTCACGAAGATCTTGGTCATCCAGCCCAGTCGGATGACTGCGTATTGCTCTGCGTGGACCATGCGGATGATCCGACCGAGGGTCATGTAGATGCTCGCGGCGAGGAAGGCGGGCGCAATGAGGATCAGGGCGCTCTGGATGATGTAGGGCCCTGTGGTGAAATCGGGGCTCTGAAGGGCGGACAGCAGGCGGCCCACGTATCCGATGGTCTCGACTGTCGATCCGCACTGTTAGCTTGTGTAGACATGGACAAAGGATGGCATGTTTGACGTACGGATGCCTCCAATGAAGAAAGGGATCATGAACCATGACCGAGTCCGGACCAGCTGGTAGAAGTGCAGAAGGGTGCTGAGGCCAAACAGGACCACGAAGATGCCCGCGGCTGCGCTGGATGGCGCGTAATAATATAACGTGAATTCCATAGCCATTGTGCCGGTTGATTAACAAAGGAAGTATTGGCAGAAGAGATTCAATGGCGACTAGATTGCAAGAGAGAAAGAAGACAAGACAGAGGATTGCGCTCTGCTTTTATCTTGAATGCTGTCGCTGTACCAGAAATCCCCAGCTGTGGACTCGATCCATAATTAAGGCAGTAGTGGACCTCATTTTGCCTCAAATGCAGCGTTAGCGATGGCTGGGGAACTGATCCTCGTGGCAGTGTGTCTAAGGGGAAAAAATGATGCTTCGTATCTCGTTGCGTGCTCCTGATTAGGAAAGGGGCGGCGGGTTCCACAATATCTAAGCTTAATCCCCGGTCGCACTTCGTTTTCGTATCCTTACCCGTTCATGGTTAATTCTATCCCGGGACAACGCACATCTTTAATGCAAACCCATGGTACTCGACTTAAAACCATTACATACATCTCATTGATGGAAAAGAAAAGGAGAAAAGAAAATTCTGATATCGTTTACATGGCCTCTTGAGCCCGTTGCTCCCGTTTCGCAAACTCATCCATGGGCGTCAGGTTGGCCTTGGACGGTCCCTCAATACACACTCCGTCGCAGCTGAACCGACTGCCGTGGACCGGGCAATCCCAGCTCTTCTCCGTGTCGTTCCAACTCAACACGGCCTTCATGTGAGGGCAAATGGCACTGTACTTATGGGCCTTGCCCTGATCATCTTTGTACACGGCGATCGGCTTGGCCGGGTTCTCCTTCATCACGCCTCCCGAACAAGGCGCGAGATCCTCGATGTCCTTGATGTCGGACTGCATCCACCGCTTGTACTGGGCATTAATCTGCAGATCATGCTTTATCATGCTAGGCATCGACTTTGCGATGCTCGTGAGACGGTTGGGGTTGTACAGCTGAGCCCAGGCGTTTTCAGTGCCGGTGATCTCGTCGGCGATTAGCTTGCCTGCTAGCACACCGTGAGTGAGTCCGTTCCCGCTATCACCCGTCACAATATAGGTATGGTGTTGGCCCTGGTTCCGGCCGATGAACGCCATATAGTCGACGGGCTCGAAAATCTGCCCGCTCCACCGGTAGTCGACCGACCCGGCCTGGGTGAACCGCTCGCGCACCCAGGTCTCGAGCTCCTCAAACCGGCCTCCCGTCTCCTCCTGGCCGACCTTGTGATCGCAGCCCCCGACCACCAGATAGTCATCTTTCGCATCGCACTCCGTGAAGCGGATGTACTTGTACGCCTCTGCCTCGTCATACAGCAGACAGTCCTCGATCGACCCCTTCGGCACACGGATAGCAATGCAGTACGTGCGCATGTACTCCATCTCGGCGATGACACTCAGCTTCTGCAGCGGGACGCACGTGGCTTGGACGACGTCGTTGGCGGTGATCGTGTAGCCGTTGAACGTCTTCACCTGGACGAGATCCTTCTCCTCGACGGACATCATGCGGGTATGGGTGAAACACTGGAAATTGGGCTGCTGGCGCAGCCATTCCAGCACCCCGACGAAGTACTTGGTCGGATGAAAGGTGGCCTGGTCGGCGAAGACGGCTGCGTCGCGCTGGTCGATCGCGCCGTCCCAGCCCTTTACGGCGAGTCCCTCGTGGTACGAGGCCCGGAGGCCCAGCTTCTGGGCCAGATCGACTTCCTCCTTCAGCTCCGCGATCTCCTGGTCGTGCTTGGAGTCGCCGCGCGGGTACTGCGAGATCTCATAGGCCGGCAGCGTGCGGTACTCGCAGTCGATGCCCAGGGACTTGGAGATCTCCCCGACGCGTTGTATGGCCCAGGTGTGGCTCTCGGCCGCGGCTCGGGCGCCCTGGGACCCGTGCTTCTTCTGAATCTCGGTATACCCGTCATCGAGCGCGTTGGACAGGTGGCCGCTGGTGCGGCCGGACTCTCCGGAGAGGACGTTGCGGGCCTCGATCATGGTAACCCGCTTGCCGCGGTTGACCAGCTCGTACGCGATGGAGATACCGGCGATGCCGGCCCCGACAATGCAGACATCGGTTTCAACATTCTCATCCAGGACAGGGAAATGTGGGTACTTGGAGTAAGGCATGTGGCGGACCCAGACCGGGTCCGTCTCGCCGGAGGTGTTCATAAATTGATGGGAGTGTTCCGCCATGGTGGCCAGCTTGCGGGAGGGCGAGGTGGTACTGGTCGAGTATCGAGAGACGGAGAAGAGCAGCTGGTAGTTGACACGTTTGAAGGCGCTGTGTCGGATTGCTCTATGGCATGTGACGCTGTAGAAATTCAGAGCTTGGAGCATGGCCGGAGCAATGCAGTGAATTAGGAGTCTGTTGCTTGGGCGTTTTTCTGGGTGGTCGGCATGGAATGCATATAAGCTTGGGTTATACTGAATCGCATCACGATGACCTAACGGTAGACCCAGCTTCGATACGCTGTTTGAGCGCCGAGAAGCATGACACAAACATGACAGGTGCGAATGAACTGCGTTCTTGTCGCTGATTGATGGGATACATTACCCGGATACGATAGAGGGAGCAGGTGGGCTGCGAAGATCTCCGCAGAACAAGGTCAGGTTGGCCAAACCCAGACGGAGGGGATCTAATCGTTCTACGGTTGGATCCGATGGACCACTCGAGTTCTAAGTTCCTTGATCTTCGTTCCCCAGATTGCATCCGACGATCACGAGTTTAGACTGGTAGTTCTGATGGGTCTCCAGCGCAGAGAGCCGGAGGCCATACCAGCCAGTGAAGAAGCTACTCGACTCGGCCAAGGCTTAACTTGCCTGCTTGAAACAATACCTATTCCTCAATTGTGGTTTGTGCTGGGAAAGATTGATAAGGGGAGGCTGCTATAGGTTGATGGCTGGAAGGGGGGATGACATCACAGTGACCGGTCTCACCAATCAGTCGTGACGCCATTCAGTGAGTGCATCTTAATGATCTTATTTATCCTTACCTGGTGCATCCAGAATAGTACTTACGGTGTTGATGAATCCAGTAGCAATGATAATGGTTCTCACCAAGACAAATAACATTGTACCCAGGATCATCACCACAATGCCCAAACCAAACAACACTCCCACTCCCAAAACCACCACCATCACCACCACAGCCACCCTCCCAGCAGTATCCCCAAACCCTATTCCCCATCCCCCACCCCAACAACCCCATCCAAGTTTCCTTCCATTAAACCATGTAAACACCTAGGGCATTATGTCCGGGGCCTGAATTTCTGCCAGGACTCCTCGAACCCGGATCCACGAACCCACATATCCTCGGAGACGATGCCCACGGAGTCCACCGCTAGAAGGAGCGTGGTCAGCTGAGCGATCTCAGGGAAATACGAATTGATAGATCTGAACGGCGAGGACGAAACGTACCCATATTGCCGATCTGCAGCCACATGTCTCCTCGGACGGGGAGATCCCATGTCGATTCCTGCGGGCGGCACAGCTGCTCGGCGGCTGCCACGGTGCGGACAAACTTGGACAGGTGGCCGTCATCGGAGGGGTGAAGGTAGCTCTGGGCGAAGATCTCGGGCCAGCCCATGTGGATTGGATACTCCAGCACATCGCGGGGCTGCGGCTCCGGCATCTTGCGCGAGGCCCAGATCAGCAGATCCGTGCGCCCTTTCATCTCCAGCAGGCGCGCTTTGTTGGCAGGGCTCAGGTACGGGAGGTCCGTGAACGCCTGAAAGAAAATGGCGAGGTTCACGGCGTGGATGAAGAAGAAGTCGAGCTTCAACTGCTTCTGCGGATGCTGCGCGGTCGCAGTCCAGTAGACTGATGTGTTCGGTGGGGTGAGTTGAATGTTTCCAGGGAACCAGGATCTCAAGAGGGAGAAAGAGAGAGAAAGACTCACTGGCGGTGTTGATCATCTCCACCAATCTCTCGCGGATTTTGTCCTCAGGGACGGTCCATTGAGAGCACGCCCGGATGACCTCGGCGCCGGCTCGCTTCAAGATACCGTCTGCGAAGACCTCCGAGTCACCGTGAACGGCCGCTTCACGGAGGGTCTGGCTGGCGCGCATCTCGTCCATGATCTCCATGAGTGTCTTGGTTGGGGTTGGGGCGCCCGCCGCCGCCGCTGCAGCGGGCTTGTAAAAGTCCCCGCCCAGGTAATCCTGGTGCACCGACGCCTGGGCCAGCGCCTGCGCGACGATTGCCGGCTGCTGGAACTCGATCCCAAACCCTAGGTGGATGATGGGGTGGACGAGGCCCGCGAACAGCCGGGACAGGAGCGACTCCGCCAGCTCGTCGCCGCCGAAGAGGTACTCGTTGACGACCGCCGCGACCCCCTTTTCCGCGATCACGCGCTGGAAGAAGGCCAGGTAGTTTGAATATTGGTCCTCGTGGTACATGTGCTTCATGAATTCCTTCTTGTCGGCGAACGACTGGATGCTGGCCTCGTCCCGGGGGAATGCTGGTCGTTGGCATTTCGCCTCGCGTTTATACTGTAACTCGATGGTTTCGGGGGAGGCTCCCAGGGCCCAGCTCGTGAGCATGAAGTGCACAAGATGATCTGGCGGGACCAGGTGAGTATCAGTTGATGGTCACCACCGCAACCTAGGGTGCTTACTGTGAAACTCAATATCATTGCGATAGATGTGATGATTCTCCATATCATGCTGGAGCACCTCGCTCACTTTGCGGGCGGATGCCCAGCTCAGTCCGGATGAGCTGAAAACACCACGATTCTCCGGGGTTAAGTAAATCTTGGTAGAGGTAGCCATTTGCTGACTTGGTTTTGGAATGACCACTTCCGCTTGATACCAGCCTTTTTTGATGCTTTTGTGATTTGGACCAGGAGGAGGATGGGATACAGGAAGCTATAAATCATTTGACTGTCGTTCCAGATCAAGACTGATGGCGCCACTATTCGAAATGACGCCAGTTTGCTTATCTGTTCAATACATTTCATAGCTGTTAGTTCCAGCTTAGAGGAAAGCCGAGAACATCCCGGTCTGAGATGATCTCGGCTTAGAGATCGACATCTCTCGCATTTCGCATTTCGCATTTCGGCATTCAGCAGCCCCCAAGAGGCTCTGGAGATAATCTCTTATTCAAACCCCGACTAAGGTCACTAAGACAACCCTAATGCGTGGAACGAGTATATTTAGAAATTCCCCTCAATATGTGAAACTGTCAGTCATTCTGCTGGAAGCTTAATTGCTCTTGCAGCAACATCGGACGATCCTCTTGGTGGCGCAATTGCTTGAGACACACCCACAAGCACGGATCTACCTCTATCTGAAGTATCTCGGCATAATTTAGACATTTGTCTCTAGAATTACTCTCTAGAGGTATCTAAAAGCAGCTTATCCATCCAAACCATCATTGAATGTGAGTCGTGGTATGGATGTCATGTGATATGCGATAGAGATTCGGCTTTCGGGAATGACATCTTGTTTCTTTTTGATCCAGTTCTCCTTCCCGCTTCCCCCTTCCTCTTCCCCCTTCCCCCTTCCTCTTCCCCCTTCCCCCACCCACCTTTTGCTGCTGATGGAGATCTACACTCACCACAAACATTCCAGATCATGAGATCCACACTTGCGTGTCATTGGTGTCGGTGAGCTTGATGCCTATATGAATCAGGAATCTGGCTTCTAGTATGACAGATGAAGTGGCACCGCAGCTCTTCATTCTGGCTCTCGACTTTGGCGCTGACTATGAGCATTGGTCCAGGAGTGCGAAGGTCAAATGCCATCACAACGGCTCGCCACCCTGTCGAGCTTGCACACTGCATCGCGGACGCGAATGTGTTCTAACAAAACCCAAGCATGCATCAAATCGGGTGCGCGTCTCTGCCCGTCCCCGGGAGGACAGCGGTGCTCGTATTCCTGATAACCTGGGAGTCGATCCGTCTCGGGCAGACCTCTTGTCGGATACTCACGAGGCTTCCCGGCGTCACCTCAGCCAACGCCATCCTCCCTCTCTTCTCGGCTTCCAGCAGTATCGTATGCCGGAAGACAGCGCGCCCGAGTCGCATTGCAACGAAGCATCGAGGGGCCAGACTCCTTTGACCGGGTTGAGCAAAGAAATCGTCGAGCGTGCGTTCCATACTTTCATCCGCCAGTTCCCGGAATTCAACTTCTTTCACCAGCCCAGCTTTGTCCTTGACCTGGATCAGCATCGGATACCTGATCTGTTACTATGTGCCATCCTGGCTGTGACTGCTCGATTTCTCCCGGAGGTGCTCAGACAGCATGGCGGTGCAGCTAGAGCCTCCAAAACCTTCGCTGACTACGTCCGGCAGCATATCATGCAATACAGTGCGCAAACTATGGATCTCTATTCATGCCAGGCACTGGTCATGCTATGTCTCTATGACTGGGGCGAGGGCGAGGGCTCCCGTGCGTGGATCTACAACGGGATGGCTTCTCGCATTGCGCATGGAGTCCATGCGGCGAATCAAACTCTCTCGGAAAAGGATGTCTCAGCGGCGCAGAAATTTCGCCTGGAGGAAGCGCGTCGAACCGTTTGGGCCTGCTACTTGGTGGATGCTATGATCGGGTGTGGAAAGTGTCATGCTTCCAGCCATTCGATGAGTGTCAGTGAAGTCCCTTTACCGTTGGGGGAAGATGACTTCGCATTTGAGGGTAGGCCAGTGGTCGCACGTGAGCTATTTCTGGATATATGGGACCCCGAAGAGGAGGACTATCGCTTCCAGGCATTCTCTATAGACCGGTTGGGGTGCGACAGTTCCCTGCTTCTGATAATTCAAGGCTTCTCTATATGGCACAGAATCTCGGCGTGGGTGTCGGCGGGTGGCCGCAAGCGCGACTCGCTTGCTTCCAAGGAACCGCCATGGAAGAGCTCCTCTTTCGCCGCGCGCAGCTTAGCCGCTTTAAATGACTGGCGTGGGTCACAGCATCCGCAATTGGTGTACTCGGGCGCCGGGGTGAACTTTTGTGTGTACATATCCCGTGGAGAGGGGGAGCGCTTCGCCATCCTGAACCTCATCTACTATCTGAGTGTTATCTTTCTGCATCGGGAATATCTTCCGTTTGCGCTGCCGATCGTCAACCGCGCGGCTACGGACCCTGGCGGCCCGGCACTGCCCTCAGAGGACGCCCCAGACGGATGGTGGGAAAGATGCTACCAAACCACGTCTGCCGCCGCGGCAAATATCATCACGATCATGCAGGAGCTCGAGCAGCGTTGTATCGAATTTCAAACCCCCTTCACCTGCTTCTGTGTCTTTAGCGCCGCGACCTGGATACTCTGCACGACGCAGGACGCGACCCAAGGGACACGCATCGAGAAGGCGCCGGACGGGAAGTCTTTGTCTGACCAGCTGGTCTGGGCCTATGGCTGGCTCGGCCGTGCCTGCAAGGTCTGGGGCCTAGCCACGGGCTGGTATCGGACTTTGCTGACGCTGTGTCAACTCTACCGACAGCTCAGCCTGGACCTGGGGCACGAGATGTGCCCTCCGGATGAGGTCGTGCTCTCCCTGGAAGAGAACATGCAGCGTCTCGCGGGCCTGGAGACAATGGAACGGGAGGGGGATATTCCGACTGCCAATATTCTCCTATTGCTGCAGCGACAGCAAAGGGAACATTCTCAGAGACCTAGCGGACCACGCTCGACCACATATACGAACGAGCCCCGTTCGGCCGCCACCGCGCAAGAGGCGCAGGATAATTCTACTGACCCAATTATGTCGGTGGACCCCGTGTCGCATGCGGAAGTGCAGATGGCGCCTCTGCTGACGTCTCCTTTTCTTCTCGACCAGGACCTTTTCAGCAGTGTTCTCCACGATACATCCGGGAACTGGTTTCAGTCATTCGTCAATTACCACCAGTTTCCCGGGGGTTGAGGATGAGAAAGGTACTCAGAATAGAGGGCGTTCTTATCCTGAGCAGTCTTGGTCTTACTGTGGACTGACTTGTGCCGCCTGATTCGAAAAGAACGAAGCTACATCTATCTCAACACGTTGTGAGGAATGCGCTATCTTTGAAAGCTTGCTCTTATTGTTCCCGCAAGGCTGCCGCGTACTTTGTGGGGATAAATTCATCCGCCGTCGCCCCCAGTATATCTCTTCAAAAGCGACACTGTTCGCTAAGTACGATGCTTGGCCTCCAAGTGTACATGTACGATGTCACGAGAAAGGCGATGAGCTCAGTGAACAAGATTGAGGCCAGCTGGGCCAGATTTTGCGACGTTGACTCCTGCAAACCAGGTCCCCTATTCCTCGTGCGGGGCGTTTAGTGTGATTTCCTTGATAACGACAAGGTTAGTACTCGGTACTAATGGCCACCTCCCTCGCCTCTACCGAACACATTTATCCTCGTACGAGAGCGCAAAGCAACCTCTGTCCAAGAATACGCAACAGGTTGCGTATCGCTGGAGTCATCCGTGTCGTATTTGCAAGACAAATGGAACGTGTTGAAATGGAATTGAATATCGATTTTCAATTGTTTTGGTCATCAGACATCACATACAGTATCTAAAAGCGCTAAGATGAAAAATGCAAGGGTATCTCGTCAAACCATACATCACTCACAGCACACTCCGCAAGTACAACCTCATCCTCTACGCCCACGGGGTCAGAACATCCTCAAATCAGACCATCATCACCCCCTTCCCCTCCTCCTCCTCCCCCTTCTCCACCCCAACCACCGGCGACGCCGCCAGCGCACTCCGACTCCGCAACCACGGCCCATATCGCCAGAACACCACGGGGATCGGAATGAGCACCGTGGCAATGCACCCGAGCAGGGTGCCCGCCCACTGCACGCCCAGGTTCTGCATCAGCTGCCGCGAGAAGAGCGGGAAGGCACACCCGACGGCGGAGCGGAGGATGGTGTTGGCGGCGATGGTGGATGCTGCCCTATTTTTCTCGTTAGTACACATTGCTTTTCTGGGAAGGTCAAGGTAGAGGAGGGTGGGGGACGTACAAAGTTGGATAACAGTCGACAATGTAGTTGAAGCATTGCAAGAAGATGCAAAAGATGCCGAAGCCCGTGAGCACGCCGGAGGCCATGGGGACGAGGTAGTGGATGTGGGGGTTGCAGCCGGTCCAGCCGAGCCTATATCACCACGACCAATATTAGCAAAAATGCGGGGGAAGAATAGGGCAGGAAGTATAGTGCAGTGCTATACATGAACTCCAAGGGGGAGAAAGGAACATACCAAAACATGCCCCCAGCAAAGGCTACCGCGCCGACAATCGCAGCGGGCAACCGCCACTCCGGCACGGGGCGGTCCCCATTCGCGGCCAGCTTGCGCTTATAATCGCCCTGCAGGAACAGCACAAAGACGCCGCCGAGCAACTCGCCCAGAATCAACCCGACAAACGCCAGACCCCCGACCCCGGCACTCATCCCGTACACCCCCTGGAAGATGACGGGGTAGGCGCCGAGCAGGGCATAGATCAGCCCGTAGATGAAGCTGATGTACAAGGAGATCAGCAGCAGGATGGGCTCGGTGGCCAGCATGGTCAGCGGGCGGGTGAAGTTGTTGCGGACGAGCTCGTGGACGTCGACCTCGACCTCGTCCTGCTTGGCGTGGATGCCCCAGTTGCGGGTCTGGCGGCGCAGGCGGGCGGCCTTGCGGACGAGGATGACGGGGGCGTAGGTCTCGTCCAGGAACAGCGCGACCAGCACGAACCCGGCGAAGACCATGATGGCCGGCAGGTACAGGGTCCAGCGCCAGCCGAGGCGGCCGTCGCTGGCGATGAACCCGCCGACAAAGGGGGAGGCGAAGGGCCCGACGAACACCGCCATGCAGAAGATGGACATGACGATGCCGCGCTGCGCGTGGTTGAACAGATCCGCAAACACCGCCGGCACGATCGAGATCGGGCTCGCCGCGAACAGGCCCCCGAAGAACCGGCACAGCATGATCGTCTGCACGTCCTTGCCCGTCGCCGACGCGACCGTGAAGATCCCGCACCCGAACAAGCCCAGCGCCAGCGGCCACCGCCGCCCGATCAGCTCCGACGCCGGCGCCCAGATCGTCGGCCCCGCCGCGAACCCCAGCACGTACAGCGTCACCCCGAGCGTGCTGACCTCCGTGCTGATCGAGAATTCCCGGCTCACGCCCGTCGACGCCGCCGAGAAGATGGCGCTGGTGAAGGAGGCGGCGAAGGTCGAGTAGCAGAGGATGGCGACGAGGATGGATCTGTGGGGTTGGGAAGGCGTTAGTGATTGGGACATTCATGAGGGTTTGCTGACGGGGGAAGGTTTGCTGGGCATGCATACCTCCGCAGGATGGACCAGTTATACGGATGCAGGGGATCCTGTGCGCCGTCGAATTCGACCACATACGTCTCCGGGTCCGGTAGCAGCGGCGGATACTCCTTGCCCGCGCCCATGGGCAGCCATTCCTCCCGGGGCACGGGGGGTCGCGTCGACCCTACCGTCGCCTTCTGCTGCAGTCGATAGGTGTTGATGCGGGCCAACTCCAACGAGTCCGGGTGGTGCTCATCGTCCGGGTGCCGGGGCTCGTCGAAGGAAGACGAGTAATCATCACTGGTGCTGTCCACGGGCGTCGTCTCGGAGAAGTACTTTTCATGATCATCGTGGTGCTCCATGGCGAGTGGATGATCGATGCCGGTCTCCGGAGTGTATGTATGGGATTGATGTCTATCACACTGAACCAGAGAGAAAGAAAGAGGACAGCTCAGGCAGGCCCGGATTGATATATCTACTCATTACGGAGTACTCCGCAACCCTCCAACCTATCAACCCACTTGTCTGGCAATGTGTGTTTCCACTTTTATCCATCATCTCTAGACTAACGACGACAAATTTTTTCCACTGGCCTCCGCCCCGTGGTGCCATGATCGAATTCCGAATTGCCGATAGATAGTCTATCAGTGCTCAGTCTCACACCAAACCACCAGGGCAAGTAATGTTGTCGCGGGCCGAGAAACTGGTTCGTACTTTTCACTTATTGTGCTCCATCTCTTTCCGCTGGGCCTGGATGTCTTACTACCTCCAGCCACATCTCCGAAGGAGCTTGTTCCGCCATTGTCCAATCACCAATCTTAACCCGGAAGGTACGCGACGGGTAGTCACGGGAATGTGGCTCGGGTCAGGCACACCCGCGCGGCACTGTGGCTGACCCCGACGGCAACCGCGGATATCCGCGACGACGCTAGTTGTGCAAGAAATTTGATCTATACCGGTGGTCCCTGGAGTGTAGTCTACTCCGTAAAAGAATCTGATTGTACAGTACAGTCCCGAGACCCAGACCCAGAGATAAGAGACCAACGTTGCAGCTGTCGGTCGGGGCAGCAGAATTTCTCCTCGGGAGAATTAGGGGCCACGCGGAATGCACTGCATGCGCGGTTATCCTCGCTGTTGTTTTCTCTTACATCACCTGTCGGCCGTGCGGTTGCGTCTTGTCTAGATCTTTCGAGGCATCATTGAGGATAGATTGCAGATTTGCAGGACCATTTCGATTTCGTCATGCATGTCTACACCATCTGGCTGACATCACAGGGAATAACGTTAACTATCAGGGCATATGATATGATTTCATTACTATCAAGTCAATGACCGCGTGCCATTGTCATGTTTTGCGGCCACCTACGGCCAGCTCCATTATACACGCATGCCAGTCTGGCCCACGGCGCGGCCCTAAAACTCGCCGGGGCCCTTGCCGAAGTGGCCCCCGGTCGGGACCGTCAACCACGGCACCGAATTGGTATCATCCGTGTCCGACCCAACGTTGTTTCCCCACCAGCTCAGCGTGATCCCGTTATAAGTCAGCGCAAAGAAGATGATAATGGTCGCAATCGCCGTGCCCGTGTCCATGGCCGCCTGCAGCAGATCTGTCCGTCATGTGATTAGCGCGATGTCCATTCTTCGACGTGGGACGACTTCCCCCAACTCACAGTTGTACTTCTTCCACCACAGGAAGGCCCGTTTGCGGATGAGGTGCATGAACACGTATCCGAAGATGAACCAGAGAGAATATTGCGCTGCGGGGTGTCAGCATGTTTACACCAGAGAAAAGCAAGGATGGGCACAGACTGGTGTTGGCAGGCGGGATGTTGCCCGCTCCATTGAAGAAGATGGGCACGTTGATGTACTTAACCCAGCTGTTGGGGTAGCGGCGGTAGACTAGCCACACAGCTAAGGTCACCACAGGCTAAACATAACGTTAGGTCCATCGACACGGGGGATGGGGGAGGACTTACTCCGATGAGGAAGAAGTACATAAGCGCGTTGTACACCTGCCCCGACTGGAACATGCGTTGCGGGCCGATGGTTCCCCAGATCAACGAGGCGTTATACATTACCTTAGCACCAGCACAGGTGAACTTCTGCGAGTTCTTTGGGTCACACAGCCCCGTGATGTTGCCCATCATCCAGCGAAAGACTAGCGAGTGTCAGCTTGGGGTGTCACCTGAACTGGTGGAGAGAACATACCGCCGGTCTGAGTCATGGTGGCTAAGATGCTGGAGTAGATCTGGGCGAAGAAGAGGACCCGCGGCGGGATTTTCTGCGCCAGTTAGAGTCGATCCTTCAAACAAACATGTTGGACACCCACCATATATTGTCCCAACTTCAGGTCCTGCGCAAAATCCATTCCATGCTTGACCGAGTTATACCCATAGCACTTGACCATCATGTTCGCGATCGGCTTTCCGGGCCAAGCATATCCCGCAATCAGCTCGGTGATGATGTTCAGGAAGACACGCTGGTTGGTGGTCCCCTCGAGGATCCCCTCGGGCACAATCAAGAAGACGCACATGCCGCAGCACACGACGATGAAGCCCCACACGGGCAGGCCGGTTTCCCAATACTTGACGGTGAAGATGCCCAGTCCGGCCGTGACAACGAACAGAATCCCATACCAAAGATCAGGCACCTCCCGATAAGCATGCATGAGCCGCCGATGGATATCCTCACCGCCGTGGCGAGAGTTCTTGAATTTGGCCCAGATCTCCGAGCCATTGTACAGATAGGTGTGCACCACGACGGCCGTCACAGCGGCGAACGAGAGGCCGTAGGTGAGCGAGTAGGACATGGAGATATACATGGGTGAGTACTGTTCGTACTTGCTGAGCACAAAGTCCAGGTTTTCGTCGACAACTCGAGAAACATTGTAGGAGCTTCCGGTGTTGTCGAAGGTGGAAGAGGAAAGCAGAGGCAGGCTGCGCAAAAGGAAATTAGAAAGTACTCATAATTTGGTAGACCATGACTCGACTCACTATGCACTGTTCCAGACATTCGTGTAGTACAGAATCGGCGAGAGGAAGAGATAAAAGAAGACCACCACCGCAAATGCATTGCAGGTGATATAGAAGGGGGTCATGAGGGGGTATCCTGCATAATTGATCTGAGTCCAGTCGAGACTAATTGGAATCAATCCCAGGCCAGAATTCATCTGCACATGTCAGTCCCAACCCCACCAAAAAGGATTGAAGGAACACTTACCCCAAAGATGGTGTTGACCTTCTGGTTCTTTGGGGCAATCCAGGTGGCAAAGGCGAACGTGCTCAGACTGGTCCAGATGTAGTCTGGGAACCAATAGATCACAAAGCCGATGGCAGTAAAATAGGCAAAGAAGCGATAACGGCTCATCTTCCAGCCGTTGACTGTTGCGCGACTTTCCGGTTCATGGAGTGCTCGGAACAGCACCGTCGACGACAACGATGACGGCCAGATGAGTGCAGCTGGATAGACGAGCCAGCGACGCGCAAGCCCAGCCAGCCCGAAGCTGATTTGGTTAGACAGGGTCATTACCAGCGACGGGGGCAGATCTTACCCTAGCATCTGGGATGTCAGGAGGTAGATGAAGGCGAAGCCTGCTCCAAAATCACGATTCCAGTACTGGGGCATCGTGATGGCTACAAGAGAGCCCGAAGCATATGCCGTGCTGGCACTAATGTTGACACACTATTGATGTCAAGTCAGATGGGCTTATAGCACAGGTAGTGGATCGCGCCAGCAACTCACGATAGTGATTAGAGCATGCTCCTTGATGCTAAACTTCCCGGGATTGATGTCGAACGTAAATCTGCCCAGGGGTACCCTCCACCTCGGGAGCTTCTCCCATGCTCTTCCAACCGGATAGACCAACAGCTGAGCCACGACATATTGGAGAGTGAGCGAGGGCTAGTCTTGTCAGCATTTACCCCCATGCGCAGAAAGGAGCCAGCTTGACGCACATAACGGAGACTGAAGAATTGATTGACGGCCGCGAAAATCATGACAAACACTGTGGTCAGCACCCAGGCGCGCACCGCTACAGAGTGTTAGCAGAGGCCCAAAGCCAACTCGAGAGCTTTGATGTACTGACTGTTGCATGGCGTATTAGGATCATCCGTATTGGGCACACAAGCAGCTACTTCGGGGACTGCGCAGTGTTTGAGCGATCAGTATGTGCAATGCATTGGTCAAACGAACCGCGCCCATCTAAATCACTTACAAGGTGATTGATCGCCATCAACATTCCATGTAAAGGCCTCAACTGCAGTGACTTCTCGGATCTCGGCAACGTTCACCTCCTCCTTCTCCTCGTTGCGCTCCAAGCTACTCCCATCAGCGTCTACTCCTGCCAAGTGTGTCTCAATCTCGTCTTTGGGCTTGCCGGTGGCACCGACTTCCGAAGCCATGGTGGGGAGTTTGGAGTGTCACAACGATGAATCTGAAGCGAGGGGCGACAGTATGCGACCGAGCCGACCGTCAGGCATTTATAGTGAAAAAGATGGATTCGATATCTGATCGCCACCGCGGGTGTATCGTGCAGCAGCGATACAGAGAAGGAGGGGAGCAGGGGGGCTGCAATAGTTGGAGGGCGTCTGCAGATGCTGGCTTACGATAGACCCACCCGATATGGCAACAACGCCTAAAAGCACACCATCCGCCCTAGACATTCCCTGCCATAGCCCAGAGGTCTTACTCCTTACCTACTAGGTACTCATGCAACCCTTACTTCTTGCTTCGACGCAGGGAAAGGTCATCCTCAAGTCTGTTCTCATTCACCTCTTTCCAACTGCGACAGAGCAGATATTGAGACCGCACCGTCTGGAGGGCTTATCTAGCTTGCCAGCCAAGGTCAAGATAGTCAACGACACTCTGATATCGCTCTTTTCGTGATTGGCCGGGCAAGAAAGGTATCAGAACCGACAGCAGGTGGGTAACGCTGCTCATTGCATCCGGGCCTGGCTGGCGGTTTTGCTTGCGTATTTTAGTTCGATTCTCAACAACTGGAGCTGATAGCACGACGAACCACGAGAGTCGCACGCCATCCAAAGCGGAGTCAACTATGCTAGTTGCCGTCAGGCCACCCTGCAGCCATCAACCATCTACCCCACGTACGGAGGAAGAGGAGACAACAAGCATTGACACGGAGAGTGGAAGGTCTTTCCGCTTGCCAAGAGTGGTGGTGCAGTCCAGCGGCAGCCGTCGTGGCAACAGATAAGCTCGTGGCCAGCCCGCGAGGCACGGCTTGTCATACCCCGCTCGGAATTCCCCGAGCTCGAAAGAGTGAAGGGGTGGGCGACAGCGGCCTCAATTGGAAAACGATAGTTCACAGATGTCAGATGATGGTGGCCATCGACGAAGGGACAAGGCATGCTTCATGCATCGAGGGTCAAACGTCATTTGGGGCGCACTTTGCGTTGCAAGAACTTGTCTGCCCTATGAAAGTCAGTCCAAGTGTTGCTGATTGTTTCTCACGCCTCCAAATGGCGTGCTAGGAGAAGGACTCAGCCCGGAAGGTGGTGAATAGACCGGACGAGAAATCGGTGCCTCCACAACAAACCGAGCTAAAATCAGAGCTTCGACCGGGCCGGCGAGAGACACCAATCAGCGAGCCAGGCTGAAGGCTCGGGCCAATCTCTCCGGACCACCCCATAATAAGCATAAGTAATCACCGCACTCCCCTAACAATTACACCGTATTTATCTCAAACTCAGAGGCCATGATTCGCGTTTAGGCTATCTTCACCACACACACACTCAGCCTGACTGAGAGTTGCAGGCAGCCGCTTGGTATTTTTCCCGTACCGCCTGTCCGGCGATCGGAGCCCGGAACTCCGGGATCGGCCTATTCGAGCCTCGGTTGATATCCATGCATAGTCTGACTTGAATCCGGAAGAAGAGCCTCGAAGCTGGAGCCTGCATCAATGACAAAGAAATGCAACTATCAGGCTGGTTCAATCTTTTGTGTATTGTTCTAACCTAGTCTGCCGTGGTGAGGATGCTATCATCTATATGTTTAGGCCAGAGATTGTACGGCAAACCGACCCACATACTGAGTATATATACGTAGGTATTTGTTGTACACATTTCGAAGCAACACAGAAGCTCAGATCATATTTTCCCCCGTCAGTCACAAAAGAGTGTCTTACGCCAGTCCACATATCACAGACGGCTCTATTTCATTTATGAGGACGTAGTGTATGCAGTCACAGAGAGCCTGGTGCGTGCAGTGGTAGCACCACGCATACGTTCACAGCTGCATATGCTGGCATGGAACTAGCAATGCCACCAATTCCGACGCATACCCACTCTAGCTCAACGAGGCATTCTGCAGGGTCCTGGAAGACTGGAAGTAAGCTCAGAACAAAGAATGTCGATCAATAGCCTTATAACAGAATATTCTACAGGTCTGTTCCATTTTCACCTCCGGAGATTAACTCGGACATAAGATTGGCGCACGCCGGGGACACCGACGGCTATAGCTCGGAGACCTGCATGTCGCTTGCACGGGTTTCATCTCGGGTCGCACGAGAGAACTAGAAACAATCTCTATCTCGAGATTCTGACATACTGCCAATCGCCCCGCCCCGTCGAGTCAAGCATCTGTTGATTGCTCGGCTGTTCGGCTTGGTCTTGACGGTTGCGGAAATATCCGCAGCTGCAGGTGAGACGAACATAACGATGGGCTTGAATTTGGCGAGATGACGTAGCAAGTCTCAGCCACGGCTCGTATTGGAAATCGCCTTCATCTAAGTTATTGCAGTGGACACCGTTCAGCACTTTAAGCGTTGGGCTTGGCAGCCGGAGTTAGCTGTCATGACTTATCTCCTACGGGAATAACCTCCAGGCTGACACGAGGAGACAAAGAGCATCGTCTATGAAGATGCATATAAGCAGTGCGTCAGCCCCAGGAATCATTTCTCAGCTCGACAACACAAAGTGAGTACAATCTCACATTCACCAACACAGCCGAAATCCAACAGCAGCAATGGCCAACAACACCGACCTCAAGATCGTCTTCGGCGCCATGACATTTGGCAAGCCCAGTACGCATCCACCACACCCCCCCTCCACTGACCGAAGCACGACCCTAAGCGAGAGATAGACACCCTGGGTGCGCGCGTCTCCGACAACGCAACCGCATCCACCATCCTCGACACCTTCCAAAGACACCACCACCGCGAGATCGACACCGCGCGACTCTACGGCCACGGGTCGTCCGAGGAAATGCTCGCCGCGCTAGCCTGGCAGTCGCGCGGCCTGACCGTGGCCACGAAGCTGTACCCCAACGCGAGCAGCCAGGTCCCGGGGGTGGAGACGTACACGCACACGGCTGCGGACGTGCGGCGGGGGCTGCAGGACAGCCTGGGCGCGCTCGACGCCGCGCAGGTCGACCTGTTCTACCTGCACGGGCCGGACCGGCGCGTGCCGTTCGCGGAGACCCTGCGCGAGGTGCACCGCCTCCACGCGGAGGGCCGCTTCGCGCGCTTCGGCCTCAGCAACTTCATGGCCTGGGAGGTGGCGCAGATCTGCGAGCTCTGCATCCGCCACGGCTGGATCCGCCCCACGGTCTACCAGGGGGTGTACCACGCGCTGCAGCGCCGCGTGGAGCCCGAGCTCCTCCCCTGTCTCCGGAAGTACGGCCTCGCGCTGTACGCGTTCCAGCCGCTGGCCGGCGGGTTCCTGACGGGCCGGTACGCGCGCCACCAGACCGAGTTCGAGGCCGGGTCGCGCTTCGATCCGGCGATCGTCCAGGGCGCGGTGGCGCGCGGGCGGTACTGGAACGATACGTACTTTGATGCCCTGGAGAGGATCCAGGAGGTGTGTGCGCGGTTGGGGTTGACGGTGGCGGAGGTGGCGCTGCGGTGGCTGAAGTATCATTCCGAGTTGCGGGCGGAGCTGGGGGATGCGATCATCGTTGGGGCCAGTAGTGTCCGGCATCTGGAGGAGAATCTGGCGGATCTGGAGAAGGAGCCGTTGCCGGAGGAGGTGGTCGAGGTGCTGGAGGAGGCCTGGGGGTTGATTCGGGGGGTTGCGCCTAACTATTGGCACTGATTTTGAGAACGGCGTTTATGTTCATGAAGCGTCGAGGTAGCGCTGTACAGCACACTTTAAACTGGAGGACGTATTGCTCATCATGTTGAAACAGAGAGACTTCATCAACAATGATATTCCATGCGATATAGCCCAGCCACTCGTTTTATGTACAGGTACAGTATAGTCACATCTCAATAATCATAACATTCATAGTAACCCTTCAGATCAGTTCTTGGGCTGATGGCTCGGTGCCCGTCCCACTCGGTCCTCTCCCGGGTGCCCTCCAACCTTCGTCTGGAATTCTTTGTTTGAGACCAGCTTCTCATCCTTGCTGGGGGACTGGGCGCGGAAGACGAGAGCGGCGCCGGCAATCATGCCGAAGATACTGAAGAGGGCGAGATTTCGGGAACTACATGAAGTTATGAGTGTCTGCATTACATGCACTGTCGATGACAAACATAGTATGACTTACCGAACTGAGCCAGGGTGGCCGTTCGTGATGCCTCCGGAGTGTGCAACCATGATGACGATTGCTGTGGAACGGGGTTTGGTGGTGGTGGTGGATGATTCTGGTTTTAGAGTGCTTGCTTTCAGGAGATATGATTGAATGCAATAGCCTCCTACCACAATCGACGAGAGGACTCAATTGTTGATATATGCTGTGGTTGAGACTACATACACATGACGTCAAGTACTACGCGTATATCCGTCGGATATGTTTCGTTCCGCCGGATATACAGAACACATGTGGCTACGGAGTACCATGGGATGCATTTTTTTGCGTCAGGAAGACGTTGACATGAGCCCTGTGGATTTGGCTGATTCGAGTGGCGAGGGTGGTGGTCATGCGTGTCCAGATCTCAACCAAACTGCTTCTTCCAGGCGTTGTCATGGCATGACCCGATAAGCTTGAGCCGATAAGATACTCGATCTTCGCTTTGGGTCTGCCCCATACAGTACAATCACAGAGAATTGATCGAGCCAGTCTTCTACGCGCTCATTTATCCACCCATCATTTCTGTTCGTGAACTACACGTAGATATCATTGCCGCGTTTTCACTGTAGAACATTACATTGAGTGCGATTATGTTAGATTCCAGAGATCGAGAACTTCAGGCCATCGACTCTAAGCCTGATGCTCTCGAGTGCGCAATATTTTCTGGGCCAACGACGGTCGTGAATTAAGACTCTTGGACCAAGATTAACCTGACAGATCAAATTGGTGCATACCTATAACCAATACCCGAGTATTGCATGAAAGACACGCAGGCAAAGTCTCGCGACCTGCGGAAGATTGACAAAGTCCAAGCTCGAAGATCTAGACTGGGCCAGATCGACGTTCCCCGGTCCTCCACGGCTCCATTCCCACGAAACAGCCACGGCAGAGCTGTTCTTCGTGATAGACAAAAACAAGCTCAATTCTGGCCACTCGCCATCATGGAAAATGTAAAAGGGACCATCCCCATTTACCGAAGCTAAACCCAACCGAGCTCCGCAATCGGGGGCGCTCCGCAATCCCGACGTCATCCATGCCGAAAAACCCACCGATCCCGATTGCCGCGATTCTTGAACTGGAATCAACAACATCCACAAAAAAAACCACCTACCTTTCTTTCTCATTCTTACCCCGCGCAGCCCAATTCCCCTTGTTTCTTTCTCAGAACTACACACACACATCCCTAAAAATGTCACCCACAACATCAACCTACCTCTTCGGAGGCCCCAAGTAAGTCCCGACCAAACACCCCCCTCAATCACCTCCACCTCCACCAAGCCACTAACCCACTAACCCACCCAAAAACAGCCCCTGGACCCCCGAAGACTGGACCTCCTCCGACGACCGCGTCCGCGGCGGCGCCTCCCACTCCTACCTGACCATCACGCCTTCTTCCTCCTCCGACGAAAAGACCACAGCCCGCTTCCACGGCACCCTCGACATCCACACCCTGGGCGGCGCCGGCTTCGCCTCCCAACGCACGACCACCACGACCAAAGAATGGGACCTCTCCCGGTTTTCGGGGCTAGAGGTGCATGTCCCCCGCGCCGACGACAAGCGCTACACCCTCACGCTGAAGGATGAGATCCTGCCGAATCGGCCGGACGGGCGGGAGCGGAGCTCGCTGTCGTGGGAGGTGGACTTCACCGTGCCGGAAGGGGGTGGGAGGTTGCGGTTCGCGTGGAAGGCGTTTCGGCCGACGTACCGTGGGAGGGAGGTGAGGGATGGGGTCAAGCCGTTGGATTTGGAGAGGGTGAGGAGGGTGGGGATTATGGTGAGGAGGTGAGTTTTTTTTTTCTTTTCTCCTTGAAACTTGGGGGGGGGGGTGTCTTGCTTTGGGGGAAGGGATTTGTGCTGATGGTTGTGATTTATAGTTTCTTTGGAGAGCAGGAGGGGGAGTTTGAGTTGGTGGTGGAGTCGATTCGGGGGTTTGAGGCCCCCAAGGAGGAGATGAGGTATAAGGATGATGTGTCTGCGACTACTTGTGCGGTGGATGAGGAGTATAATGAGAAGTGGGGTGAGGAAAGGGAGGGGGAGGCGCTGAGTCTCCAGGCGCAATGGATGAGTAGCTCACGGCCTTGGGATCGCTTGAGGGCGATGTTCTGCTGTGGGATCTAGTATTCTTTAGTTCCATCAAGACGAAGGTCGGGTGAAGCTAAAATAGAAAAAAACAACACTATGGATGCGATTACCTTATCTATCTACCTCCCCAAGCATACAGTACACTGCTGTACATACTCTCACTCTCCAACCACCGACTCACCCTCCCGAACAAAAGCCTCCACCTCCCCAACCAGCCTCTTCAACCGTCTCTCATCCTCCCCACCCACCGTAACAGCTACATAACTCCTCCCCCCCTCCACCCCCTGCACCCAAGCCGTAACAATCATCCTCCCATCCTCTATCTCCCTTGCAAACCTCTGCACCCACCCGCTTCTATCCCCAACAACATACACAGGCGACAAGACCGCCACCTCCATCAAACCCCTTCCCACAAAATGCCCCCGCAACAACCCCAGATGATACGACCCCGTCACCCGCGGATTCACATCCACGATCACGTGTCGCCCCCCATTCTCCTCGGTCATCACATCCGCCCCAACCGGCCCGTAATACCCCTCCGCATGTAAACTCTCCGCCAAAGCGACGACAACCCCCCAGTACCGCTCCTTGAGCCGACGCTGCGCAGGGAACGACACCCACCCGCCGCACCACTGGCCCTGGGCGTTGAACTGCTGCCGCGAGGCCGCGTGGAAGATCGCCCTGCCCGTCTGCGTGAGGAAGAAGGAGATGCCGTGGGCCTCGCCCGCCACGAAGGGCTGGAGGATGAGGGTCAGGGGGTGGAGGTGGGCGTTCTGCGGCGTGACGTGCGGGAAGGAGGTGTGTAGGATGGCGCGGAGGCGGATGCAGGCGTCCGATCTGTCGGGTTCGGAGCGGATTAGAAACGTGCCGCGGCCGGAGGCGGCGACGGAGACTTTGATGACGAAGGGTAGGGAGGGGTACGTCTGGATGGGGCGGAGCATGCGGGTGATTTCTGCTTCGATGGCCGCGGGGTGGTCCGCTGTTTGGGGGGTGGTGGGGTCGATGATGATGGAGGTCGGCGTCGGGAGGGAGGAGAGTGCGAGCCACCGTTTGCTGAGGAGGTGGTAGTGGGTCTCTGGGGGGAGGATGTGCGGGAGGTGGGCCAGTTCGTCTTGCGGGACGATGATGGCGATCTGTGTGTTGGGCGGGAGGGGGGCGATTGCGGAGGCGTTGCGGGGGAACTGTAGCTTTGGTCGTTGGGTCGGGTGCAGCTGGGCGTGGAGGGTGAGGATATCGGCGATGGCTGGGGACGGGGGTTGTTCTGGCTTGTTCTGGCTTTCCGCGTCGGTGGCTGCGGGGAGCGAGTCGAACAGAATGACGGGCGCGCGGCCGGCGATGAAGGAGTAGCGCTGCGCGATGCCGCGCTCCAGGATGTTTTGCGTCGCGTTCGGGGCGGTGGTGTTGGGGAAGGTGATGCCGTACAGGAAGTGCTCGGACGAGAAGGGGTGAGGCATCGCCCGCGAGGGCTGGCTGGGGTGTGGGTACGCAGTCACCACCCCATGAGGTTCGTCGCTGTCCAGCGAGTAGAGGTCGTCGAGTGTGGTGTCTAGGATTATGGTCATGTCGGTGGCACTCATGATGGATAATGTCTAAGATGTAGATCTAGTCGTCAAGGGTCAATGATCGTACTTAAGAGTGACTCTCGCAATTTGACAGATTTACACCCAGGAAGGCTTCAGGTGTAGATTCTGTCTAGCCATACTATCAATTTATAGACGTCAATTGGCGTCATGAAGGAAAGGTCGACCGTTGCCTGATTCCGTCGGCGTATGTGTTCCGATCTATCTTCTATGGAACGATCCTAGCCAAGATGACATGTTACCTCATTGTTTCTCGGCATGTAGACTGACACAGCCTGCTTTAGGAGAAAGTATGAAAGACTCATCACTGAGATTTCTGCTTCTGAAGTTCGTTGAGTGAGATAGTACCAGAGGATATGGAAAGGTAAGGTACAGGCAACGTGTCTCAGCCCCAGCGTTTCGAGTCGTTATCGCATCCTGCGGGAAGCGGTGGTGTTGAGTACTGGGGTTTTATGGATCAGTCAAGCACCTCTCCGCGGCAATCTATGTCTCAGATCAAAAGTAAACAACCCTCGTGAACAAAGATATCGATTAATCACTAATTAGATTTATCAGGCCGGCATATTTAGGTATCATTTCACACATCGCATCAATCACAATCCCAGAGCATTGAGGATTGCCTTTCCGACACCAGTGGCACTGGCCGGGTTCTGGCCAGTGATGACAGCACCACCCAGACCAGCGACCTGAGAGACGACAACCTTCTCGCCCCAGGGCTCATCAGCCTTGACGTACTTGCCGCCGGAGACGCGGTTCAGCTCCGTCTCCAGCATGAAAGGCATGATGGGGCTGAGGCCGACCTGGTCCTCCTCAGTGTTGGAGAAACCGGTGACCTCCGCGCCAGCAAGAAGAGGCTCGCCGGAGGGGGTGGTCGCGTTAATCAGCACAGCAGGACCGTGGCAGACGGCAGCGACGGGCTTCTTAGCAGCAGCGAACTCCTGGATCAGAGCCAGGGACGTCTTGTCGCCGTGCAGATCGTACATCGCTAGCGGGGATCAGTACCATTCTCAATCGACAGGCTGGGGTGACAAAGAGACTTACGTCCGTGACCGCCGACGTAGAAGATGGCGTCGAACTCGGAGACCTTGGAGGCGACATCGGACAACTTGACGGTGTTGGTCCAGAGAGCCTCCTGCTCCTTCAGGAACTTGGTCGAGGAGGGGTCGCTCTCGAACATCTTCACGGAGCTGGGGTCGAGAGGGGCCTTGCCACCCTTGGGGGAGGCGATGACCAGCTCGGCCTTCTCATGGAGAACTTCCCAGGGGTGAGCGAACTCGGGCTATTGACAGTGTCAGTCGCTCATCGTCACAGAGATTGATCTTTCGTGCGGATCGCGGGGTCCTCACCAGGTACCAACCAGTGGGGTGGTTGTTAGCAGGGAGGTGGTCCTGAGAGGTGAGGACAACGAGAACCTTGGGAGCCATGATGAATAGTGTATGATCGATGTGAAGTTGACTATATATCGTTGCACTCGATCAATGCCTCTTTCTTTGAGGTTTATATAGATGTTGCAGTCGCAGAAATGGATGACATCAAGAGCTCGACCATGATTATTCAGCAGCACAAAACGGGAACGGGCGGGGCACAGGAGACTTTCCTCAAAACTGATTAGTCGGTTCTTGAGCTATCGGTGGGATTCTAGCCCGGGTGGATTCCCTCACCTCTTTTTCCTTACACAATAAAACATGCCACTGCTTTCTCTGGGCTTCCAGAGGGGCTTCCATATCATGATTGGATGCAGATCGTCCAGTATTCCCGAGAAATGGTCTTAAATCCGGGGTTTCATGCAAGCTGCTTACACCGCATGGGGTGGACCCACCCATCCCACGCTACGCTGTAAGAAGACCCCAACTTTCGAGCAAGTTCAGGGCGTTGACAAAGCTACGGACGAAAAGGAGACTGAAACAAGCTATTCGGAAGGATTTACAAGCAGCGGAGAAGATACAAGTACTCTCTACCTAGTACTAACTATAGATAAGCTTCAGGACTGAGCTGGCCCGAGATCCGAAACTAATCAGGTTAATACATGCTGGGCAATGCTCGCTTGATAGCTTCCAATCGACGAACTGTTTCATGTCCGTGAGTCGTAGACCTGGTCCACAGGAGTCATCATCAATGCCGTGGTTGATTGCCCCGGATCACCCGCAAAGGACTGTGGAAGATTCGAGAGTCGATTGTATAAGCTTTGAACCAGCTGGAGATGGCGGTCGACGCATTGTTCTCTTCGGGATTACAGAACTACAAAAGCACGACCGCTGGGATTCAATTCTCAGACACGAACACACAAGATAGGCACGAAATTGTTCTCTATAGCTTTCTTCACTTGCTTTACCCACTTCACTATCCTCACAGATGAGCCAACACAGCGTCTGCACCAGAAACCTATGTTGAAGATTAGCAACCCCTGAAACAGAGCCGGTGAATGCAAGCCGGTGTCTTACCTTGACTCCCTTCTCTGTCTCAATCTGTGCGTAAGTCACCTTTCCGTGGTCAATGATGATCGCGAATCGGCCGGTGCGGCCGCCGTTCGCCCAGCCGATGGAGTTGGCGAACTTGGCATCGGGGTCGGAGAGGAAGAGCTAGGCTCGTCAGATGGGAAGCAGGAGACTCGGTTGAACAACATACGATATCATCGCCCTTGATGTTATTGGCCTTGCCCCAAGCACTCATCACAAATGGATCATTGGAGGCAATGACAGCGACCACCTCCACTCCCTTCTCTCTCAGCCGCGGAAGATTCTGGATGTACCCCGGAACGTGATTGATGGAGCAGGTGGGGGTGAAGGCTCCTATGGATTTGGATCCGCATCTTAGTACGCATTGTTCCACTTAGAGAGAAAAAACATGGGGTAAATTAGAACGCACCAGGCACGGCGAAGAGCACGACTTTCTTATCGGCCCATTCTTTCGAGGCGTTGTAGTTGATGGGAATTCCGCAGGAGGTGATCTCGCCGCTCTCCTCGGTCCAGGGGATGTACCTATACAAACAGATTCTCAGTAAATATTCATCGCTTTACCCTGGCAATTAAAGACGCACTGGAACACAACGTCAGAGGGGAACGAGTCTCCGGGTTTCAGGGCCATGGTGATGTTAGACGGATTTGATTGTTGTTGATTGTTGGGCAAAAGTCAATTGAAAACGAGGGGGAAGGACGAGGAGAAAGTGCGGGGTTGGCGTTCTTAAGGGAGCGAACACATCGATGAATCAGTGGCGGTTGATGAGTTGTTAACTTACTTGTTATGCAGCTCGTCACTCCGATGCGGTCAAGCGCGAGGACCTCGGCGCTTTCCGTCCGCATCCCGCATCCTGCCTGCCTCTGAGATACTTCAGCTCAGATACTCAACTCTGGAAAATGAAACAGATCAAAATCTATTCAGAACATACAAATCTATTTACAACAATCAGATCGTTTCTCATGACCCCACTTCTAGCCCCCCTACAGGGCCCGTCCAAACTGGACCGGTTTTTCAACCGGGACTCCCAGCGTCTTTGCAGCGTTGATCACCCACTCCGGTTCACGCAGGAACTGGCGGGCCAAAAACACCAGATCAGCGCGTGGGAATGATCCAGACAGGGTGGCCTCCGCTGCGCGAGCCTCTTCCGCTCCTTCCACAATCTCCTTCGCCTGCTCTGCGTCCGTGATGTATCCAACGCTGCCCACAAGCGTCGATGCCCCAGCTTCCTGAATTGCTTTGCGAATATGACCTGCCAGGTCAATCTGATAATTCTTGTTGCTCATGTGAATGTTCTGGTCCTTGTGGTTACCACCAGAGCTGACATCCACTAGATCAACTCCGAGTTCCGGCAGGTCCGCAACCAAGCGAACCGTGCTGTCGAGATCCCAAGAGCCGGACTCGGCCGCCACAGCCTTTCCATCCAGCCACTCGACCGCGCTCACACGCACAAACAGTGGGGTGCCGCTGGGAATCGCCGCTCGAATAGCCCTCGCGACCTCCCGCAGAAGTCGGGTGCGATTCTCGAAGCTCCCACCATACCTGTCCGTCCGCTTATTGGTAACCGGACTCAGGAATTGATTGAGAAGATACCCATGCGCTGCGTGAATTTCAATGACATCCACACCAGCTCGGACGGCCGCCTCAGCGCTTCTGGCAAAGGCCTTGACCACCTCGTCAATCTCCTCGGTGCTCAGTGCCCGTGGCGTCCAGTATCCCTCGCCTGTGCCGTCCCAGATATGTTCCTTCCCACCTGATGGCCCGACAATATCAGAAGGCCATCCGAATGCGTCCTCGTCCGACTTCAAGGTTGGCTTCCCGGCCTTCGTGGCTAACCAAGGAGCCGTCGTGCTGGCCTTGCGTCCGGCGTGGGCCAATTGCACCGCGACCTTGGCGCCCTGAGCGTGGCAGAAGCGTACAACCCGCTCGAGAGCCTTGACTTGCTCCGACTCCGGGGCTGTGTCCCACAATCCGACATCATTAGGGGAAATGCGACCGTTCGGTTGCACGGCGCTCGCTTCAACGAAAACTAGACCGGCGCCTTTGAGGGCGAAATGGCCCAGGTGGGCGACGTGATAATCGGTTAGGGCGCCAACAAGAGGAGAGGACAGATCGGGTTCAGCGGAATACATGCACATGGGCGAAACCACGACACGGTTCTTGAGGGTCACGTCGCGGATCGTCAACGGGCGGAAGAGGGTCGGCGTGGCGGCATCGCGGGGTTGAACGGCAGCGCCGGCATTATTGGCGGGAGTGTAGTAGGGAAGGTGGTCGGCTTTGACCACGAGAGTAGAGGGGCTCATGATGGCTTTGGCAGGCACAAACAGTTCAATCTGGTAAGTGAATCGAATATCATGGTAGGCTTGGACAATGGGAAGGTTCTTATATTTGCACCCAGCAAGCTTTACAAGATGGCGTCAGAGAAGTGTCGAAGGAGCTGCTGACAAATGCCGTGAGCACGGATGCATTATTAATTGATGTTATCGCAGGGCACTCTTTGAGACACGAGAAACTCTCATGATTTCCTGCGGCATTTACTGCGCGATTTCCTTGATGTCCCACATGAGTTTCTCCAACACTCCTGTCCGCGTTGACCAAATAGAATCGTGGTCGGTCCCCGGCATTACCACGGATTCGAAAGCCACACCACCGCCCAATTCGGCACGCGTAAAGCACTGTACAAAGTACTGCTGCCCTTTGGAGCCGATCATACTATCTTTGTCCGCAAAAATAGCTTTCAAACGCAGGGGCGCCTCTTGTGGATGATGCTGCTTGTGATCCTGTTCCAACTGCCCCAATTGCCGGACATAAGCCGGGAGATCCTCACAAGCCCCCCACAGCCCCAGCGGCCCTTTCTTCAGACAGATCATCGCCTCATCATTGATGCCGGTGGAGCTTTCGGTAAACATGTACTCCATGGTGATCTTCTCTAGCTTCTCCACAGCTTCTACAGGCATTCCGTATGTGGTAAGACAATCGTCAGCTTCTTCGGGATCAAGGCTCTTGCCTATTCCGGGTAAGCTGGAAGACATATTCGTCAGGATGCCTGAACTGGCACCAAAAGCAGGTGTTGCCTTAGTCAAGGTGAATCCAATAAGCTTGTTCCACTGATTAAGCACCGCCTTAGGAAGCATCTGAGCCATCTGCATGGACAACACATCGGAATGCTTGGGCTCGACCCAGGGTGCTGACCGATCCGTTAGCGAAGTCGTATGAGGTGCTATCGTAGTCACTGCCACTCACCGAGAAGCATTGCGATTGGTGTCTGAGGCCATAGCAAATCTCTCTTGTGCACAAGCAAATTCAACAGGTAAATGGTGCCCGCACTGTGCGAAACAGGCACCACATGCGAGATTGACAGATAGTCCAACAGCGCTGTCACAGTTTCTAGCCAGACAGAGACTCGCTTCTCGATTGGAACAGGCGTTGATCCGCCCAGCCCCGGGCTGTTATTCTTAGTAACTTGACTTGCATCCGATTCGGAATAAATGATGAATACGAGCGAGCCACTTACCGATCGATGGATAGTATTCTGGCTCCGATCACATTTGCTAAGTGGTCTTTGTGATAAAGCCATAGTCGGCTCCCTGCCATACCAGGAACGGCTAAAATCGTAGGTACCGGAGCTCCGTCTTCGTGCTGACGCGGCCCAACATCAGCATATGTCACAGCCAACGGGCCATGATCTGCTGTCGCGGGGAGAATGAACCGCTGATGGAAGCGTCTCTGCGCGGTGAATTCGAACAACTCTGGAGTGTCTGCCATGGAAGATATATATTTATACAGTAGAGATGTTTGCAAACATTGATGTGAGGGCAAGAAGAAAACAGCATGAGGCTGCCTGCAGCGAGCAGGAAAGCATTTTCATATTCAGGAGGAAGGATTCGGACAAAGAAGACCTTTTCCCAGGTTAGGTTAAAGCTGACTCGTATAACATGCGGCGCCTCATTCGCTCGGGTATCTAGGCATCAGCGTCTTGACGAGTTTCACTGAATCACACTAAATATAATTAAAGCCTGCTTATCGTCGCGGTTAGGCGGGGCAAAATGGACCCGTGACGGCCAACAGGTATGTACCTTAGTTGCCGCACGGCGTGCAAGGTAAGCCAGCCCTTTCAAAGCTGCCCTTACAATATCGGCGTTAAGCCCACGTGCCTGACGCCTGGATGACCGGAAAATGAGCATATCTCATTGTTTGGAATAGCACCAAATGCGCATGCTGCCTCTTTACTTTCTATAGCTGGGGTGGTCACTGGGCGGAGGGGAGGCGGCAGAGAAGCAAAGATAATGCGGTATTCATACGTCGAGCTCTGTGGGGGTTTTCCATCAAACAGACTAGGAGAACCGAATCTAGATGATGCAAGGTGCAATGGGTCTACGACTTCCGCAAGTGCGGCATGATGATCACAAAATGTCAAGTCGCAACCTATTCTTGATGTCAGAATTGCCCGCGAGGTGATGCTATGTTGACACCAGCACAAACTGACTCACACTCCAATGTCTACCATCAACTTCCCGGTCAGGTCTGATGATACTTTCTCTGACACAACAACACTTTCTTGAGCAATAGCAAAGCCAGAGATACAATCTGAGAGCTTCTCATCGAACAAACCGGATACGCAAAATGGCCCCTTTGAAGCGATCCAAAATCACAAATCTTGTCAAGAAGCGCCTGTCGACCTCGTCACTGAAGGCGAGATGGGAAGCTTGCATGACACTGGTCGCTCCACATGGCCCAGAAATGCTTGAACTTCTGCTGGACTGTATCTTGTGCTTGTTGATGCTTTGAGAAAGAATTTTTGATGCGCGGGAGACAAACAAGACAAGTCGAAGAAGAAAGAGGCTACCGTCATCAGCAAATGCTGCGCTGCTTGTGAACGTTCGCGACACGTTCGACTTCGGCGGCGGGCTCCAGTGGACTGGCTGAGAATGAGCGTCCATGCTTAGAGGAAGATGGCACGAGATTTGCATTGCATAAAATATGCTGAGAACAAAAGAGCCTCTCTCAGGTGCTCTTCTCTTCTTGAGTATCGATGAAAGGCTTCAGCCCGAAGAACTTCCAGACGCGGGCACTGTCCAGCTCCTCTTTGCCCTTGGTGGAAAGAATCAACTCGGCCGACCCGTCACTCACGTACATCACACTCTTCTTCTGCACATCGTCAGCCTCGCCTGCTGATAGTGGATACGCCTACTCACCAGACCAAGCGTCAACTTTGTCGCACCTTCCCACCACTTTGGCTGGTACTCGACAAGAGTCTTGCCCTTGATTGCTCGCACGATGTTCTTTGCAACCACCTCCGCCTGCTGAAATGCGCCACGAGCATTCTGCACCGCATCCACCTCAACCACATCTCCAGCTGCGTATATCCGACTGCAGGCCTTATCCACAAGCTGCAAAGTAGGGCGGACGCGAATGTGCCCTGACTCAGCGATGGACGAAGACGACACCTCTCCCACCAAGCCTGAGTTTGGCCTTTGCCCGACGCATTTGATCTACAACCGTCAGCAAGCTCCTCGCTCAAGAGTATACACGCCCAACCTACCAAGCAATCACACTTCACCACTTGACCTGACTCCAACTTGACTTCTTCCATTAGCTCCAGCTGGTCGTCCATCACAACCCTCTCCCCCAACAACACCTTCACCCCCAGCGCTTGCAACCCATCCAACGCCCTCCGACTCAACCCTTCCCCATACCCTCGATTCAACAACCTCTCCCTCGAGTGCACCAACGTAACATTCTTTTCGGGATACCGCTCCTTCACATCCCCGGCCATCTCCACACCCGCCGCGCCACCCCCAAGCACCACCACATCCCGCGCGGTCCGAATCCTCTCCTGCTCGCCTCTCAGCATCACCATTCCCTCTTCTTTTGTCCTCCCACCAACCCGCGACGGTAACCCCGCAGCCACTGCCCCCGTCGCCACAACCAAATACTCAAACGCAATCTCCTCGCCCGACTCCTCCAGCACGATCTTCCCCTCTCCCGCACCAGACTCGAGAACAATCCTCCCCACGGCCCCAGTAATCCATGTATACGCCCCCTCCGCCACGGGCGCAAGATACCCCCTGTAGGGGATGAAAGCCTTGTGTTCGTGGCCCGCCGCAACACAGAACCGAGGCAGGACCCACGTGAGTTGGAAATGGGAGTTCCGCTCGATGACGACAACGCGGTAGCCCGTCGGGAGGGTGGAGGCGAGAACCCGGGCGGCGTGGTAGCCGGCGAAGGAGGCGCCGATGACGACGATGTTCTTCGGGTCCCGGACGGTGCGATAGGTTAGGCGGTGGAGGCGCGGGGTGAGCGCGAGGGCGATGTGGGTGGTGACTTGTTGGAGGGTTAGGTGGAGGGTTTTGAGGATGAGGAGGAGGGTGCAGAGCATTTTTGTGGGTGTTTCGTCACTGCCAGTGTTTGGGATTATCAGAGTGGTGCTTGCTTTTTTTTTTTTTTTTTGTGAAGGAGTCAGTAGTGGTTGGGTGAGAAGTCAAGTTTCCCCTGTTGTGGTCTCTGGGGACAATGGACTGGGTGAATGAAGACGTATATATACGGTCCCTACTGTCTCCTAATACAGGACAAAAGGATTCGGTTGCTCCGAATGAGCTGATCTAAATACTAGTACCGTTCTACTCCCCACTGTTGTGACCGGACATCTTATCTGATCCGATCCGATGATCGGGGGTTCCATGGTTCAGCCTGGTGATTGGCTGTGGGTGCAGGTGGGCTATACGAGGTGACCCCTCATAGGCTGGAGGATGCAGACCCCAAGATTCATTGTAGCTTCATTTGATGAACGGAGATGAGTTTCGGGGCGGAGACGGGGTTCGGGCGCGGTATATCCGTCTTCGGAGAATTGGATTTGTCTAATGTTTTAGATGCTGGGCCTCTCTGTAGCATAATATATCCGTACTGCCGTGAGAGAGCAAGTTTCCCTAGCTCGAACAATTGGATAATTGTCGTCGATTGGCTTGTGATGATAGGCGTGCCGTTCCCTTAGCGTAGAATTAGAGTGCTTCAATGGGGGTCTTGGCCATCGACTGTGTAGATACTATATCCTTCATGGAACCAATGAATCAAAAAGCATAATCGCAAGGGACATCGGAATTTTCAAATGATCCGTTCACGGACTCAGTTACTGCATGTAACAGCTCGGATTTGTAATGATGAATACTAGGTGTCTATGTCATACTATGCACATCATGCGAAACTGCAGGTGGTCGTGCGTCCGAGGTATGGCGGGCTCAGGGTCAAATAGGATCACCTCAGAAAGAACTTGTGGGCCAAGGGATGGCCAAGTCATGCATCAGAAGCTGATTCAAGGAAACCATAGGAGAGACTGCCTGAATCTGGCAATAGAAAATTCTCCGAGCAGATGCATTGTACGCGCCCTATTCGTCATCTTCGTGCACCCCTTGCATTGGAGGAAGCTAAAGAGGGAAGGGAGCCCCAGGCATCGTCCGGCGTGGAATGTTCTTCCACCTCCGCTGAGTTCTCAACCCGTTACTTTTACCACTTCATCTGAGAGGTGAAGATAATGAGTTCATGGACACAAAACTTCGATTAGGATGCTGTATCTGTCTGAGAATGCCTTGTCTGGTTCGAGAGACGGGGCATTCCCCAGGGCTACATCAGAAGCACACTCCATATGATCTATGAAGGAAGATGGTCGCATCGACTAATGCCCTACATATCAGACGTCGGTCCCTCATCCCTTGCTCGCCCCTCCAAGTCACAGACAAGCTTAGTCGACCTTCAAGAGCAACCTCTTCGAAGCTCCATGATGATCACCTGGCTCCTCAATCCCAGGAGGACGATTTCTCTCTGTGGTCATGACAGGCGTGGCCTATCACATCACCTTGACTGCAAAAGATACACGCGGTCATGACGTCCAGCATCACCAACAAGGGGGAGTCGACTTGGCAGCTGTGTCGATCTCTCCAGCATGGCTGGCCGTGAGAAATGCGGTAGCTGCTGTAGCCTCCACCAGGCATGGCCCGGGATATTCTCCCCGTGAAAGGCCTATCTATATGTTTCCCTGGCTTTGACGCTTTCCCCAGGCAATTACATCCGATAAAATGAAGACAGAATCGACAGCCATAGTCTCCGAGTCTATTGCGATGGACGAGTACTTGCTCAAGAACCAACTTGAGCTCACAGCCGACGGCCAGTACGTCCGCTGGGGCAAGTATAACAAGAAGCAGCCTCGCAACTGGCCGACCAGCCGGAAGACCTTTGATAGTAGTATCATCTTCCTTCTGGATACATTCACGTATGTTTACCGCTATGTATGAGCAGAAACGGACAATAGCTGACAGCTAATAGGACTGCCACAAGCACAGCCGGAGTAATACCGCCACCCCCTGCCCTGTTGTGTATTGTCGGAGGTTTCTAACGTGTCTAGACATTGGCGGCTCAAAAGGCTCAGGTTGACTATCATATCGGCAATACCCTTGCAACATTTATCTTCGTGACACTGTAAGAGATTCGCTCTACGGCTAGGGCTGTGTCGATGATACTGACAAGACAGATTTCTCGTGGGTCAGATATTCGGAGCTGTCATATTTCCACCCTGGTCGGAGTCCTTTGGCCGCAAAAACCTTTACATCATAAGTTCTGCGGGAAGTGCAGTATGCTGCTTGGTTATTGGGATGACGCATTCGCTGGGTGCGGTGATCCCGGCGCGTATCATTGCGGGATGTCTCTCGGCGGTACCCTACACTGTTGGCGGAGGCAGCATTGAGGAGATGTTCGATTCGCGGGCCAGGATATGGGTGATCTTCATCTGGACCATTGCGTCTAACGTGGGCTTACTGCTTGGGCCCATCATGAGCACATATATCTCTGCTCACATGGATTGGTATGCTTCGTTGTCTGCATCACACCTGTAGCACTATTGACTGACATCCCCAATCATTATAGGCGCTGGGTATTCTACATTTACGCCGTCATATTCGCCGTCCTTACCGCGTTCTTTTTCGTCATCAAAGAATCCCGTCCATCCCTCCTCCTTTCCCGCGAAGTCACGCGAATCCGCCACGAGACTGGCAACGAGACCCTACAGCCGCTCAATCCCGACCACACCCCGAATTTCCGAACATTCGTCCGCGTTTCCCTGTTCCGCCCCCTGCAGCTCTTCTTCGGCGAGCTGCTTATCTTCATCGTCGCCATCATGATTGCCTTCTCCTTCTCCCTGGTCTATATCTTCACCGAAGCCCTGCAGCCCATCTACGAGTCAATGGGCTACACCTCGGCCCAGTCGTGCCTTGCTTTCGTGGCAATCGGAGTGGGGGTAGTCTTCAGCACCTTCACGCGGTTTCTGGATCATCGCATCTTCGATGCCCGCAAAGCCGCGAAGCAGCCTGTGAAGCCCGAAGATAAACTGTACGGACTGGTGATTGGCGCGCCCATCTTCGCCCTGGCGCTCTGGTGGTTTGCCTGGACGATCCCGCCGCGCATCAGCGATCTCCCCTGGATTGTCCCGACCATCGCCTTGGTCATGATGGGGTTTGCGCTCAACGAATTCGACACCGTTCTGTACGGGTACCTGTCCGACAGTTATCTGAGTTACGCGGCGAGCGGAACGGCAGCCGTCCAGTTCCTAAGGGCGATGGCCTCCGGGGCTTTCCCGCTGTTCACCCGACAAATGTTCGATGGGATGGGGGCCAATGTCGCGGTCTCGGTGCTGGCGGCCCTGGCGACGGGATTCTGTGCCGTGCCCGTGTTGTTCATGTGCTACGGGGAGCGGATCCGGGCTCGGAGCCAGTTTGCGAGGTTTAGTTTGGAGATCGAGGAGGAGCTGGGAACTACGGGAGAGGAGAGGGAGAAGTGAGATTATTGGTGAACGGGGTGTGGATTGAGGAATGAAGTATATAACATGCCTGTATAACGGCCGTGGTTGCGATGTGTAATGATGAGGAAGTGATGGGTGTGAACCAAAAGGTGGTTGACGGTGGCAGTGATGTTGCGAGTATATGATGAACTGATAACTGTGTCATAGAGGTTGAGTCATGTCATTGAACGAATCTTCCCTCTTTGGTCATAAGCAGCATCACGACCTCCTAGTTATTAGCATAATCCTCCCAACCCACCTCCACTTAGACCTTTTCAAACCCCCAACCCCCGCCCCAACCTCACCAAGTCCTCCTCCCTCCAATCCGTGACCAACATATGGCCCGGCTCATGCGCAAACACCAACCCCTCGATTTTCTCCCCGGCAGCCTCCACCGCCAACTGCGGCGTAACCCCGCAAGCCTGCAATATTGACATGACAAATTAGCAATGAAACCCAGCCTACAACCCCAACCAAACCTCCCCACACCCCCTCGTAAGGCCCCACATCCCACCATCCCCCGCACTTCCCCGGGGAAATAACGTAAAATCAACATGGCAATCAAGGAAGAAAGAAAAGAAAATACGCACCCAGAAAACCGGCACCTCCCCCTCTTCCACAGGCACCGGCTCCCCAAAGTCGGGCGCCTGCAGATCCCCAATCCCCAACCGGGAGAGCGCCTCCCACCCCCAATCGACGGGCTCGCCGTGGGTGGCCAGGAACGGCCGCGTCAGGGCGCGGACCCGCTCCACTTCGTGGGCCGGGTACGGCCGCATGGAGACGACGGTGCGTCCACCGGTAAAGATGCCCGCGGGGAGGAGCGGGATGGTGGTGCGGTACATGGGGACGAGGGTTTGGGTGGTCTGGTGGCGCGGGGGCAGGGCGGCGGCGGTGAGGGCGGATTCGAAGGAGTAGGAGCAGCCGATTAGGAAGGATACGTATGCTTCATGCTGTGCGGGTTGTTGAGGGGATGGGTCCGGGTTCGGCCAGAAGGGGAGGAGGGTCTTCTGGTGCGTGGCGATGGGTTTGCCGTGCTTGTAGATGCGGTAGAGGGGGCAGTCGGTGCGGATGTCGAAGTCGTCTGGGCCGGTGGTGATGCAGCCTGCGGGCTGGATGCGGTGGGGGTTGCCTGGTTCAGTGGAGATGCCGAGGAGGGGGCAGGCGACCGGGTTGCGGAGGCAGAGTTGGTGGAAGTCTTGGCTGTAGCGGGCGGGGAGGATTAGGAGGTTGGCTTGCAGGTGGCCTGGGGCTAGGCCGGAGGTGTTGGTTATTTGGTTGGCGCGGCTGGCGAGGCGGGTTTGGTGGCTTGGGAGGGTGTCTTTTGTCATTGTGCTTTCGTTTGTGAGTAGAAGCTTGGGAGTGTCAATCCAGCTGTCTTGTCTGTGTAAGGTAAGGTTCTGCTGTTGATATAATGTTATGCAATCAATTGGTAGTTCTGCTCGAAAGTAAATACCCCATATCAGTGGTATCGGCATGTGGGCTCCGATATGCGGGATGGCGATGATAAGCATCAGTCGATCCCCGCATCACAACCCCATCGTCTCGAGGCACTGCACCAATGACATCCTCGCTATCTCCACCGCTTATCAGACTATCGGGCCGATGCAGCTGTAACCCTGGTGAATGCTTTTGTCAATTGCCGGTGATTGGCGTACCGGGTTGGAGATAGCCGGTTTGGAGACTCCCCTCTTTCCCCTTTCTTATCGCCGGGGATCTATGTCACTTTGACAAGTGCCAGAGCCTTGATGTTTCCACGGTTCTTAATGTCGCCCCTGGCACCCCCTTGAGTGTTCCAGGTCGGAGTGACAGCTGTCTAGGGCCATCAATCTCTATCCATTTGTGACACTAATGTCCTTTGAACGTGCGGATGATATCCCTCTGGACCGTAAACAGACGGTCCAGAAACCACCCCCGCAGAACACCACCGAGGAGACCGATGTGGGCGATATCGACGATGTGGTGCTGGATCCAGTCAAGGAGAAGAAGCTTCTCCTGAAGCTGGACCTTGCTTTCGTGCCTATCATCATGTTGACCTATTTGTCCTGTTTCCTCGACCGGAGCAACATCGGTGTGTGCTGTCCCAGACGAGTGTCTTCATCTTGCTAAAGGTCCTCAGGAAATGTCAAAGTAGCCGGAATGCCCGAGGACATTGGGGCCTCGACCAACGAGTTCTCTATCGCTGTCTCGATCTTCTACGCCACTTACGTCCTGCTTGAGTCGCCATGGGCGGTCGCGATGAAGAAGCTGACCCCCCGCAACATCCTCACGGGCTTGTGCATCGTCTGGTCCATCACCACCGTCTTCACTGGCTTTATTCACAATGTCGCCTCTCTCTACGCCACCCGTCTTATCCTCGGAGCCTGCGAAGCGGGTCTTTTCCCTTGTCTGAACCTATACCTCACCATGGTCTACCGGCGCGAGGAGCAAGCTAAGCGAGTCTCGTACCTGATGAGCTGTGCTGCCATTTCTGGTGCAGTAGGAGGCTTACTAGCCTACGCATTACTGCACATGGACGGTGTTGCAGGGAAAGCTGGTTGGAGGTATTCACCCCTCCCCCCCCCCCCCCGGGATACATTGTCTTCTTGGCCCTAGTGTAGGGCAGCTGACAGCCAACAAAATAGATGGGTCTACATTATCGAGGGCCTTTTCAGCATCATCTGTGCGCTGCTCGTCTGGTTTGGCCTCCCCAACGACCCGACAACCGCCTACTTCCTCACTGAAGAAGAGCGGTACATGATGCGTGTCCGCAACGCTCAGCGCCAGAAATACATGGGAAGCGACCACTTCAGCTGGGAGGAGATGCGACTGGCCCTGCGGGACCCCAAACTGATCTTTAGCGCTATCACACAATTCTGCCAGGACATCCTGCTCTACGGGTTCAGCACGTTCTTACCGACCATCCTCGGGAGTCTGGGCTACAACTCGTTGATGAGCAACGTGCTCACCGTCCCGGTGTACATCTGGGCCGCCGCAGTATCCGTCACGGTCGCGTTCTTCGCGGATCGGTACTCGAAATTCGCTGTCGTATGCATCTCCCCAGCATTAATAATTCGTTGATATTTAGCTGACCAGACTCCGTCAACAGTTCATCGTCGGAACCAACATCTTCGGCATCGTGGGCTACATCCTGCTGCTGGCCGTTCCCTCCGACCCGGTCAAATACTTCGCCACCTACCTCTGCGGCGTGGCGGTGTACACGGGGGTCGGGCTGAACGTGGCGTGGCTGAACGTGAATTTCGCCCCGCAGTACCGGCGCGCCCTGGCCGTCGGCCTCCAGCAGACGGTCGGCAACTGCGCGGGCATCGTGGCGGGCCAGGTGTACCGGTCGTCGCCGTACGTGCTGGGCAACTCGTTCTCGATGGGTGCGTTAATTGTCGCGCAGGGGGTGGTGACGGCGCATGCGCTGTATCTGCGCCGGGAGAACCGGGTCAAGGCGGAGATCTTGGAGGGGAAGATGGAGGACCGGCGGCGGGTGCAGTCCGGGGATGCGGAGTTGGAGTTCAAGTACATTTATTAGTATCGTATTGCACCTTACCCTACCGGAGGAATTATGGATCGGTCCAATGAAACCTACTCCGGTTGTCGTCATACCATACTTCCACCTTGAACTCCCCCATTCCTTTGTGTCAAGTCTGTGGATGAAAAGACCCATGGGGGCAGAAAGATAAGGTTAACCGGATTAAAGCCCGCGCCAGCCCAGCCAGCCCTACAGGGCGACTGTGGTGTCCCGCTGATGTCACCCACCCACCCTCCCACTCAACACCCACCCCGAGTATCGCCTGGGGACTGCGCCGCGCCGATGACGCAACGACTTCGCACGCCCAGGAACCAGGCCGCGCGTAATACTCTTTTTCGCCCGCGGGGGATGAGGTATTTAACCTTGAAGGTTTTTTGTTCTCTTGGAAACAAGAAATTCACTACATATACCTCTTTTCGGGATCTGTTGTTGACGAGATTCTTTTTCTGCGAGTTGCACTGAGATTATCCTTTGCACATGACCGCCGATAGACTCTGCACATTCGGCAAAAATTACGAGATTCTTTGCTTCCTCTTTGGTCGCTTCCGGCTAGACGATTCACGAAGCTTTACCTCCTCCTCCTCCTCCTCCTCCTCCTCCTCCTACAATTCTGCTATTAGAAGCTAGAACGATCGCGATATACACCTCCTTCTACCCGAAATCAAGATGGGAACCTGCATGTCTCTCATGGGCAACCGCCGCCGTCGGGGCGGTGGAATGATGGGCGGCAGGATGGGCGGGCCTCCGGTTCGACCGGTTGGTGGATTCGGGGGCGGGGGGATGCCGATGGGCGGCGGCGGTGGGTTCGGTGGTGGTCGTCATCATCATCACTATGGTGGTGGTGGGTTCGGGGGTCCTGGGGGTCCTGGCGGGTGGGGTGGTGGTGGCGGCGGACCGGGGGGGTTTGGTGGTGGCCGTCGTGGCCGTCGTGGCGGTGGGGGGGGGTTTGGTGGGCGCGGGGGGAGGTGGTGAGTTGCTCGGGGTTGGTTGAAAGTACTTCATGAGTGGTAAGTCTGGTTTGGTGATTCTTGCTGGGGTGATTTGGGGGCTGTGCTCATGGGTTGGGAGAGGTTTAGGTGATGCGATATACGATTAATTAATGGGGGTGGGATGTGTGCTGAGATACCTTTTAAGTGTGCTTTTGCTTGGGATGGATGTAATGGGTGGGTGGATGGATGTGTTTGTTGTGCTTAGATTGACTTGAGTTGTTGCATTGTAGTATATGCCACAATGGCTGTACAGTACATGTCTATCAACTCCATCTTTCCCGCTGTAACGTCTCTCATAATCATAACCACATGACTGATCGTAATCTAGCTCTAGCTTATATGCAACGAGCACCCTCCCTCGAACCCCCTACTGACTCTTCTCCATCATAAACCCATGCATCCCCATGTACCTCTCCAACTCGCGATCCTCGGCCTCGAGATCCAACTCCCCACTCTCCGGCAGGAACCAATACACGACCATCCCCAGCACGGCCACACCCGCCAGCAGATAGAACGTAGCACTATCGCCCGCCGCCGTCTGCAACGGAGTGAAACACTCCGTGCCGACCGCGGCGCCGGTGCGCCCGAACGCCGTCGCGATACTGTACCCTATGCCGCGCATGGCGGTGGGGAACGACTCGCTACTGATCAGCCCGATCGTCGCGCCGGGGCCCATGTGGCCGAAGGCCTGCAGCAGGCCGTACAGCACGACAAACGCGGCGATATGCCGCGACAGCAGCGTATAGCAGCCCCCGATAATGAACCCCAGCACCACATACCCGGCGAACCCGGCGATGCCCGTCCAGCGGCGCCCGATCGCGTTGGTCAGGTACGCGCCCACCAGCACGCCGGGCACCGGCAGCACCGCCAGGATGACCTGCCACACGGCGGTGGTCTGCAGGTCGCCGTCCGTCACCATCGAGGCGATGATGCTGCTCGACATGATGCTGTTGGGGAAGTTGATGAAGTCGTACAGGAAGAACGCCAGCGAGGTCAGCGCCAGCCGCCGCCAGTACCGCCGCGCCAGCAGCCAGTAGAACCGCAGCGGCTTGCGGCGCTGCCGCTTGAAGTTGCTGTGGTGGTACAGCGTCGAGTCCGTCATGAAGAAGCGCAGCACCATGATCGTCGCCGGGATGATCGTCGCGATCGCGTAGAGCGCGTGGAAGGTCACGGGCAGGTTGTTGTCGCTCGCTTTCAGCGTGATCAGGTAGATGATCATCAGGATTGGGGCGGCCAGCGTCGCCATTAGGGTCGTGAAGGAGACGAAGACCGGGCCGCGGTAGCGGCGGTTGAACTGGGGGCTCGTTTAGTTCCGATACATAAGATACACAGCTGCTGCTGCTGTTGTTGTTGTTGTTGTTGTTGCAGAGAGAGAACTCACGTCGTCGGATTCCTCGAGGCCGGCAGCGGCGCTGGGAGGGTATTCACCCCCAACGCCAAACCCACAGATCCCCCGCACGATGACAAAGTACCACAGCATGTTGGGGGAAGGGTGCACGTCCAGCGCCACGGCGGCCATCAGGGTGCTGACAGTCACCAGCCCCGAGGTGAAGAGCAGCCCCGCCCGGCGGGAGATCATGTCGGAGACGTACCCCAGCGCCAGCACCCCCAGAATGGCCCCGATGATCAGCGAGTTGCTGATCCGCGTCTTCATCTCGGCCGGGTACCCGGATTTCCCCAGCAGGTGGGTGAAGATGACATTGGTGGGGTTGGCCAGTTGGTTCTGGAACCCGTCGCTGAAGTTGGCGATGTACTATCACACACGGATTAGAATGCTATTGCATTGCATCGAGTAGACAGCAGTGGACGTACGCAGCTGACGATGGTCAGGTTGCTCTGCCATCTGGTGGGCCGGTACGGCTTGTGTGGGCCGCTTTCCAGTTCACGGTCTGCGATCACCGCTTCGCCTTCTTTGACGCTGGAGACGACGGCTGGAGCTTGGCTGGCCGGGCCAGGTACCCCTGCTATTGTTGATGAATCGAGTGACATGTTTTGTGTACGTGTCGGACGAAAATGTAGCCCTCGTGTCCAACGTCTACGTGCGAGCAAGCATCCTTAAGAATTTTTTGGGGGCCTTTATCTTCAGGCGGGGCCTGGCGCCGGCGCTGTCGCGGCCAGCCCTAATCAGAGCTAGATGGACGGCGGTTGCCGATCAGATAATGTTTCGGAGCCGATACCGGGGTTCTTGGTCCCGCAGGCTGATAATTTCCGACGGCGTGGTTGGCTGTTCGTAGGGTTCGGGACTCGGACGAGATCCGCTTTTCCCAGGCGCTTCGCTTTCTCCGCGGTCCGTGGTGCGGATGGGGTTCTGATGGGATGGGAGATATCGTATGATTTGTAGATGGAATTTGAGTTGCAGACCCTGTCGAGATAGTGGGGGCTTGGTATCTTGCTTCACCGCTCATCGTGCGGTTATGATTCGTGGTGAGTCACGGATTGATGCCATTGCAGATAGAATGGATTCTGATGTGGCATTGATTGGTGTCCAGAATAGCTGGGGCTTCGAGATTTCGAAAAGGGTTGATGCGTGCTTAGGCGAATTTGGAGATAGTGTTGGGTATCCCTCTCCCATGCTAGGACTTAGCTTTCCGAGAAGGAGACGCCATTTTTGATCCACTTTACAGCACGGAGTATCTTTGTGGCCCACTTTGCAGAATCGAATTTAGACAAAGTCTGCGGGCATTCTCTAATGACTGTCTTCGCAAGAGTGGAGAGGTGACACTGGAATGGTGAAATCGTCACGTTGAGTAGAGCTACTTTCGAACTTTGAACTATCTCGCTATGAGAATTGTATGAACTACAGACTACATTTTGCTGGAAACATGAAAGGCTAAGATCCTTTCGCTTTATCTGCCGAAGAGCTCCAGTGGAGAAGGTGTCAAGCAAAGTTGCGGAGTCGCTGTCAAGGATTCTGGCGACCCACTCCACCTCTCTCCTTTAGTACATACATTGAGAATGTCCTCGCCGTCAAGCAGGAAGAAAGAATCGCAGTAATTCCTTCGCCGTTTTTTTCCGAGGTTCGCCCAGCTTGTGACATATGGTTTATTGAGGCGACGACAGTATAACAAGCGCGTCCGAGTGGATCGGGTAATGCGAAATGCACAAGTTATCAGCAGACGGAGTAGGGATCCAATTCACGTTGTCAGTATCGTCAGCCCATGCCCAGCATGCCAAGAGCTGCACCCCGTCCATGTCTCGCAGTCGCTTATGCAGGACCCAGGCACGGCCCCATCAACCCCACGAATTACCTTAAATTCCGCCGGAGGTGCAGCATTAGCCGCCCTATATGTACCGAGAAAAGCTGGGGAATGCCTTTCTCGGCCCTCATTGGCGCTGCAGATCGTGGAGAAACTGGATCGGAAATTGCACCTATCACGGATCCGAGTTTTGGCAGGGTCGGGTTGAATTACCCCGGAGTCTGAGGGGCCAGCATGACGATGTTCAACGCAGAATAAGGACCTATTGTATAGGTCCAAACGCATAACGGTTTGTTCACTACCTATAAAGCATCCTGATTTCCTGCCCCTTGAACTCATGTATTCGGCAAACAGAATCAACTCCATTGTATGAAACTCGGGATGTTGTCCAGTGCTCTGATCTTCATTGCTGGCATTGCCTCTTTGATAGCACCCGCATTTGGTCTGTCAGATACTACCAAGAGCGGGCGCGCGCGAGCAACTTGTGTTGTCCCGGCCGGAAACTCGACCGCCGTCGATGATGTGCCGGCCATCCTCGATGCTCTGACAGCCTGCGGCAACGGCGGGCGTGTGAGCTTCAGCAATACCACCTACCACATCAACTCGGTGATGAACACGACCTGGCTGGATGACGTCGAGATTGACCTCCAAGGAACTCTTCTGGTAGGGCATTTCGCACCCTATCCACGGCCATCACTAAATCACCTTCACAGTGGAGCACAAACATCAGCTACTGGCTCGCCAACTCCCTAGACGTCGGCTACCAGAATCAGTCCACTGCTTGGATCCTGGGTGGTAAGGATATTGTCTTTGACGGCCACGGCTACGGGACGTTCAATGGCAGTGGACCGGTGTGGTACAGCTATACCTCCGGCGTGTCGAACTACCCCCGCCGGCCGCATCAGTTGACCGTCACGGCACAAGACTCCACGTTCAAGGGGTTGAGGTTTGTCCAGAGTCAGATGTGGTATGTTCGTCAGCAGGAAACATTGCCGATTAATGCCCAAGGCTGACGGGGATAGGACAATGTCCATCATTTACTCCGAGAACCTGCTCTTCGATTCGATTTACGTCAACAACCTCAACAATAACGGCGGTTCCTCCCGTATGCTCACCCTTCTACCTAGACCAAGTTCTCCTCAACTAATGGTAACAGGAAACACCGATGGAGCCAACACCATCCGCAGCAGCGGGATCACCTTCACCAACTGGCAGGTCGTCAACGGCGACGACAGCATCAGTCTGAAGGGCAACTCCACCGACATCACCATCGCCGACTCAACCTTCTCCACCGGCCTGGGCATCTCAATCGGCAGCATCGGGCAATACCTCAACGAATTCGAAACGGTGGAGAACGTTCGCGTCTCCAATTGCGCCTACCAGAAGACCACGCATGCCGTGTACGTCAAGACCTGGACTGGGGACCAGGTCGGATACCCGCCGAACGGCGGGGGTGGCGGTCTGGGGTGTATGTCTCTTTACTCTCCGGTCTTGGTGAGTTGAATGCTAACCATCGCTAGATATCTCCGACGTCACGGCGACGAACCTGTCGCTCAACAACCTCAAGGGCACCCCGTTCACCGTATCGCAATGCACCACCTTCTCGGGCGCTTCGGGGAACTGCACAAACTCCAAGTTCCAGGTCCGCGATCTGTACTTCACTGATGTGTCGGGCACGCTGCCTTCGACGGATGTTATCAGTCTCCAGTGTAGTGCGGTGGCCCCGTGCGAGAATATCACGGTCGAGGATGTGAGCCTGCGGGTCACGGGGAGCTCGACCAAGGCGGATGAGTATCTGTGTGGGAATGTGGAGGGGACGGTGGGGTTCAATTGTACGGGCGAGGTTTGTGTTGGGTCGAGCGCTACTGGGGGGTGTTGATTGGTTGGTGCTGGTACGAGCAGGTTTGCGGATGGTTTTCCTCGGTAAAGATGTCTGCATTCTAGGCATAGTATTACATTCTTTTGTAGAAGCTCACACAACTGACACACCTGGGATAGTCTTGGTACATGACACCGCAGTTTCGCTTCAGCTTGCAAGCCTTCTCTCACTAGAGACAAAGAAGAGAAAAAGAAAATCAGAGTCAGACATGCGCGTAGAACACCGAAGCTTGCAATACATGCTCTGATCATCCATTACTCTTGACTGCATAAACAACACGCAAAAGCATTTTCCTCAGATACCAGTTCGACGATGGGTGCTTGTCGAGTTCTTCTTCCAGCCTCTCACTTGCCATGACCATCAGCTCGTCGGCACGACAACTCTCCTCCCACCACAGCTCAGCGCGAGTCACTTCTCGCAAAAACTCTCCAGATGTCTTCCAGCGCATGGCATGCTCCGTTTTTCGAAGCTCCCATCGCGGTTGCACATTCCGCTCTGCGCCGCGAGCGAACACTTCCTCAGGGTGACCATTCGCAACAATAAATATCTTGGTCACCTGGGTAAAGAGCTCCACAATCTTGATCAAGGCGTCTTTATTTTTTTTCGAGGACGTCCATTCGAATAGCCACGCGCGTGACTCCAGTTCTGATTTCGGTCAACCAAAGACTCCGCGGACTCCCTTCTCGCAAGGAATAGCATTCATCCAGGAAGTCATCCCAGTTTTCCAGTGGTACGTAAAGGATGTCGACGGCTCTGTGGAAGAGGCAAACGGTCACAATGGAATTTGTATCTGGGTAGTAGCGCACGTACACCCCGTATTCGCGCATCCAGCGCCTGGCTCTACTGCGAGCTTGGCGATTGACAAAGAAAAGTGGCACGGAGATTTCGATCGAATCAAAGAACATCCTCGCGAAATCATAGTCGTCTAGTCGTCCATTTCCCATTCATGATCGTGGATCCGCGGAGAGCTCCAGGACCCTGGCTTGTAGAGGAATAGAAGGGGTCCGATTGGCCCGACGGGGAGGGCGTATTCCCAGATCATGTCGCGGAGCTCAGTGGGAAGCTCTGCGAAGCGGGGGAATGTATCTAGACTCATTGTGATTGTGGGGTGCGGCAGGGAGATGTGGTTGTGAGGTTTCCTGGTAGCGTGGACAGAGACTCGATGGCTTTGCAAGGATAAGATTTAGGTTGCGATGAGAGGTAGGTTGAGGACAATTAGGCTTGCTCGTCGGTAGCTAGAATAATGAGCACATTCGATGGAAGAATGTGCAGTTACTGATGCGGCGTAGGTTGGAGGAGGGAAGAGATGATGGCCTGGGTTCTGGTCACATTTCCTGCCTCGTAGCCTTAGGCACAGTATACACCCAAACATCCTTTGCAAACGACTCAACTTCTTCGACCCTTCTCGCAGTTTGGCATGTCATCTTCCAGACTTTTACTTAATCCTCACTTGATCCTCCCTCCACCTGCACTTTCACCATCGCAATGACTGCGCGTCTTTGAATTTCTCATCAATCTGTCACATTTGTCTCTCCGTAGGGACTAGAAACATATCTGCGGCGACGTTGGCGGAGCCAGGCAAGCGTCAGTTTCTTTGACTTTTTCCGTACAAGCTCTCATAACGGCTACCGGAAACTCTTTATGAGCGTCTGGCTAGCTTCTGGTCGATTCCCTCTGCCGCAAAGTGTACCCAACAACCTTTCATTGCCACTATATCGACGAAGAACACCTCCTAGTTTCACTCGCACGCTTGGCAGAACGAAACTCAACAACTAGATTACATACGGGTTGCTGTGATAAGATCAGGTTGAAAGAAGAAGGTGATGTGGAGGCAGATCCATGATTGCGACATACAGTCTCTCTTTTATCCTCGATGGTTCGTATGTAATTCATTCTACACCCAATAAGACGCAGAACCAAGTACTTCTATCGATGACAATACACGCCACGCTGACCATTTCAATTGAAATAGAACGAGATATGCTAAGAGAGGCTCAGTTCACTCATTGAATAGGTAGGATCGCCACGCGACCTGGCCACAAGAACCGATGATGCTTCGGGGACGTGACTCGGAACATTATACTGATAATGAGTTCGGAGACAGGTTTGATCTACCCTGTGCAGCCCGATAATGCAGCAATTGCTTCGTGAGAGCATGTATGCGCGAGTTCGAGCTACGCACTCGCCTCATGCCCTTCGACTTCCAATGCACTTTGTCAAGCAAGGCTGGCGGTCGGTGTAGGGAATTAGGATGATTGTCCTTGATATCCTCTTCTCAACTCTCCTTCATGTTTCGGACTCAGGTCAGCTACAGTCGCACCCAAAGACCTGGAATGTTCCACTATGTTCACATTATACTAACTCCTAATGTCTAATACAGAACAGTCCACCGCGCGAGCCGTCATCCTTGGGCCGACGCTTTCCGCATATATCTTCCCAGCGCCATCATGGGAAAGTAGTGGGCGTAATACACGTATCCCAGATAGAAATGATTCGGAAATCCGGTTCCTGTGTACAATTTATCCGTCCACGTTCCAGCGTGCATTTTATCCGTCCCTGTTCCCGTGGGCATTTTCTCCGTCCACTCTCCCGTCTTCCGACACACAATTTCCATAGACCCGACGAGGTACCTGACGCCTCGCGCAATTATCTCATCTGTGTGTGGCAAATATGCCAGCAGCGCCATCAGCGCCCACGCAGTCTGCGCAGCAGTGGACTTGTGGCCCTTGATCGTCATACTTGGGTCTTTATACGTCAGCAACGATTCGCCCCATCCACCATCAACATTCTGAATAGATTTTAACCACTCTTTCGAAAGATCTACCATCCCCTGAACGCGTTTGTCCTCGTCGATAAAGTAGGCCAGACCACACAGCGCGTGGGAAGTGCCGTAAATATAGTTGCACCCCCATCGACCAAACCAGGTTCCATTAGACTCTTGGGTGGAGGCGAGGTAGCCGATCGCACGATGGCAAGCCAGACGAAGCTGAGGGTAGAGGTGCACGACTGGGTTGCTCTTATCGGAAGTTCGCATCAACAACCCAAATGCTTCAAGGATGCGGCCCGTGATGTCGGCGCAAGAGGTATCGCACAGGCTGTCCATATCACTAAAAGGAATCTTGTTGAGGAAGAGCTTATCGTTCTCAACATCAAAGGCAGCCCATCCTCCATCAGGGTTCTGCATCCCCAATATCCATTTGGTGGCTTGCACCACGGAGAAAGAGGATACCGACGTCGGGTCCTGTTTGATCTGTGCGAGAATGATGGCTGCAGTGTCGTCTACATCGGGGTACCACGTGTTGTTGTATTCAAAACTAAAGCCCCCGGGCGCGAGGTTGGGACGGTAGACGCGCCAGTCTCCACGCAGATCAAAGATTTGACGACGTCGAATCCAATTGACCGCTCGATCGAGATGTCCCTTGTCTGTGGACATGGCGTCGCATAATCCGACGGTCATAAGCGCTGTGTCCCAGACTGGAGACACGCAGGCCTGGATCCTTTTGCCTTGCTCATCCTGCCAGGCGAAACGTTCCAGAGCTTCGAAACCGAGGCGCACCGGTTCGTCATCCAAGCGGTATCCTTCGAGCAGCAAAGCATACATACTCGCGTGCATCGGAGGAAAGATTCCACCCCAATCGCCGGAGACTTCTTGGCGGTCGAGGATCCATTCAACACATTTGCGGCGCGCATAAGTGCGCATGAATGGCACCGATCGCAACCCCCCGAGCTGATACAAGAACTTATCGACAACGGTGAATGCTAGACCGGCCATGTCAAAATCCGCCGCCAAGGTCCAAAGTGACTTGCCATAGGGCACGTTTTTATTCGTGCTGTCCTTCCATAGTTCGTCGAGGTAGTCATTTTTCGCTGACCGCCCGTTTGGCAACGGATACACCGGCTGGTGATGGCAAATAAGCAACAATGGGGCGATCGTCCCTCGTGCCCAGGATGCCAATCTGAAGATATTGATGGGCAACGAAGAGGGCAGGAGGATGAGCTCTACCGGGATTTGCGGTACTGCGGTCCACGGAAACAACCCAAAGGTGGCCAAGAAAATGCGTGTGAACACCCGGACAGCAGCCACTCCCCCGGACTGAAGCACAAACGTCCTCGCTCGTTGCATGGGCGCAGAGTTAACATCTTCTCCTAATATCTTCAAGGCTAGGTATGCCTCTGTTGTGGTCGAGACATCGCCGGGAATCTCTGGAGCTAGACCCCACGAGCCATCCGGATTTTGCTCGGACAGAAGCCAGCGGGTGTATGCAGGTCCATCGACCGTCAGATCCAGGCCTAAAGCGTATCGGAGAAAGACATATTCGGAGGTGATGGTTGCGTTGGATTTGAGCTCACCGCACCAGTGACCGTCTGAATGCCCCGTTTGCCGAGAAAACTCGATCGCTTTATCGAGTGTGTCCTTGACGAGTGAAGCAAGTTCCCCTGTCTTGGACATGGTATATGTCTGTGTGTTCTTTGTCGATCACGATCGCTTTTTTTTTGATTTTTTTGGAGAGTGAAATCTGCACACAATCAAAGACGGGAAGTGCAAAGATGCTCCAATGTTCTCCTTGCAAGGTATCTTCTTCGAATATGTACATGAGCACTTGGTTGACCAACTCGAAGTCAAGAAAAGCCTGACTCTGGAAGAACAAATAAACTCATGCTACTCAGCGATCTGCAACAGATATGAGCCCTCAAAGAATTGGACGGACTTTGATGCCACGAACAATAATCTTCAGAGGAATGGTTAGTGTGAAATGGTGTTGCAAAAATGGCCGGTCTCCTAGCGCTTCTTTTGTGCATAGCTAGTGTGGGATTGGCGGGCAGTGGTGTGATGGGTCGGAGAAGACGCATCGCATCTGACCTCTAACCTGCATAAAAGGTGCGTTAAGTGAAACTACATCATTACAGACACTGTCCTTGGTCTCTTTGCTTCTGTGATTCTTGTTGCAGCTGAGGCTAGTGGGCTTCTGTTAATGTTGAACATCTCACGAGCTACATTTTCCCAAATTGACATGGACCCCAAGATAACTGCAATTTTTGGTGTGTCGCTACATTGCTCTCGCGGAGTGCAGACACGATAAGGACTTTTACTTGCAGGTCTCAGTGCTGGCCTCTTACGAGCGCTTCTACACGCCTCGCAGACGGCGGAACCATTCTCAGATAACAGCCGGTTGAATTGCCTAGCTAGCATTGAGTCCAAGGATTATGAGTCAGGCAACTATGACCATTGGAATGCCGCCAGAACTTCTCCGACTGGGTGTCATAGCTTTTGCTACACTCATTTGGCTGTTGACACTGCGACGAGCACACAAAATATACGCGCTCGAGCAACAATACGGTTGCAGGAATGTGGTCAAGGAGAAAGCCTCTCAGTTGGACTTGTTGGGTGTAACAAAACTGCTCGAATTCGCTCATCATTTCCGAAATAAAACCGCACTCGAGTATACAGATAGACTGTTCAAGATATATGGGAACACTTATATGTCTCAGATTCTGGGTTACCGGATTTACTTCACATGCGATCCGACAAACATCAAACACATTCTCTCAACGAACTTCGCGAATTATGACAGTTCCAAACTGCGGGGCCATTTGTTCGATCCCATTACACCTCATGGAATCTTCACGGTTGATGGCCCCGACTGGCGAGCAATCCGCGACCAGCTGCGCATCCAGATGTCCAACAACCGCAGAATCTGTGACCTTGCGATGTTTGAGCAGCAGTTCCAGACTTTCCTTCAGCGTGTACCGCCCGATGGCCAGAAGTTCGATATCCAGGAGTGTTTCATCAAACTTGCAATTGATATCCAGAGCAGATTTGCTTTTGGAGACTCGATCGATACCTTGCATCCTAGTCCCTCGCCGGCAAAGAAGCGCTTTGCGCAAGACTTACATATCATCAAGGAGACTATCGTTCGTGACGGCTTTCGTGGCCCACTGCGTCATCTTTCGACGAAGCTAGAGTTCCAACAGTCCTGTGCGCGGGCGCGTCGCTTTATCATGGATTATGCAGAGCGGGAAGTGGCGAAGGGACAGTCCCAGGATAGCGCAGAGGGATACTATCTCATGATGGGCCTGAGAGATAAAGGAGCAGATGCCGCCCAATTGGCAAACCAGGCTCTCAGTATTTTGCTAGCTAACGATAGCATTGCTACTACATTGTCGGGCATCTTCTTCCTTTTGTCACGGCATGAACGAGTGGTCTCAAAATTACGACAAACTATAATGGAGGAGATAGGTTCCAACCCTCCTACCTACGACCAGCTCATGAAGATCGCCTACCTCACACATGTTATCCATGAGAGTAAGGGCTCCTTCGACCTTTTTTGACTCTGTTGCTTATGATGACTCGCCACAGGTATGCGATTCTTCCCAGTGGCTCCTTTGAATGCGCGAACGGCAAACAAACACACCGTTCTGCCATCCGGTGGCGGGCTTGATGGCAGCAAACCGATTCTGATTCGCAAGGACGACATTCTTGTGTTTTCTTCCTGGTCTAGCCACCGATCGGAGGCCAGCTTTGGCTTGGATCCCGAGGAATTTCGACCCGAGCGATGGGAAACATTGAGCGCCGATGTCGCCGGGTTTATACCTTTCAACAAGGGTCCCCGGCTTTGTCCTGGAAGTGAGTATCTGCCTATACCCTAGCGAAGTTCAGCGCTGACAATCATTCTTGACTAGAACGTTATGCTATGATCTTCATCTCTTACATGGTTGTTCGTCTACTGCAGACCTTTTCACATGTAACAGACTACAATCCAGGACCGTGGGTTGAGAGGCTATCAATGACGCTGGAGAACGATAATGGTGTGTTGGTTGGGTTGAGCTGAAGGCCTATCTATGCCAAATGCTAGATAGTGGCCTGGTCTACCTGGTCCTGGAAGGTTAATGTCGTATCTGCTTCTCAGGACGGCCATTCAAATGGGTTTCCGATACTCGCGTAACAAAGTATAGCCAAAGTTTGTGAGATAGAAGAACTTGCGAATAGTCCCACTCAGAGCTAAGGTACTTGTAGCTGCAGCCTACCGAGTAGGGCAAGTCCTGTCTGCACCTTTGCCCGTCGGGGTCAGTGCCTACCTTAAGCGGATTCTCTTCCCTAGCTCTTGTCATCGCCTCCACAACCATCCACTTCTCGATCATAATTTCAACAAGGTCCAACCAAGACATACTGCCAATCTCATCCTTCACAAATACTTCACACCTTGTTTGACGATGGGTCTACTATCAATGCTTTTTGGGCATCGTCAAGTCCCAACTTTTCCGACCGATCGAATCATCCCTCTACGCGTCTGGGATGACATTCCACACTTGCGCTCATTGGTTCATGACTGTACCTTTGGCTTCGACGATGTGCTCGATATCACGAAGCTACGTGAAGCACTACATACTCTGCTTCAGATAGGTAACTGGAGACAGCTGGGGGCGCGGTTGAGGTTGAACGTAGGTTTTCCTTCCTACTGACTGACACTGAAAGGCTTCTAAGCCAAACACTGATTGGTCTGGTCTTCAGTCAGAAGGAAAACTTGAATACCATATCCCAGCCCAGTACGACGATACCCGATCAGCATTCATCTTCACGACAACAAAGCATACCTCGAGTATCAATGATCACCCACTGGGGTCTCGTCTCCCACGAACATCATCATCCAAGGCACCCTTCTTGGCCCCATGCGCGGCCGAATTCAGTCCCTTAGTGTGTGGCCATGGCTCTCCCCAAGTCCTGAGGGATTGGATTTCGTCCGATCTACCGCAGCTCAGAATTCATGTGGTCCTGTTTGATGATTCGACCCTGTTGACAATCACACACCCGCATACGCTGATGGACGCGGTAGGGCGCTCAACATTCCTGCGAGCCTGGACAGCCGTCCTGCGCGGCCAACTTGGGGAAGTTCCACCCTTCCGAGACCTGTCCGAGGACCCGCTGGCTTCGCTCGGTGTGGAAGTTCCAGGACCAAGCTACATCCATGCCGACCGGGTCCTTCAGGGACTTGGGATCGTCGGATTTGGAATCCGCTATTTGTTCGACATGTGGTTCCACCGTCAACAAGATCACCTTTTCCTCATCCCTGGCCGCTTGGTGGACCGAATGCGACAGGAGGTGCTGCAGGAAATTCCCTCCTCCGATGGCACGGCATTTTCCTATCTCAGCGAGAGTGATGTGTTGCTTTCTTGGTGGCTGAAAAGTGTGACTCGGGCATTGGACCTGTCACCGGATCAAACTATCATGTCGATGAACATGTTCGAGATTCGGGATTTGTTCCGCGACTGGTTCCCGACCGGGAGCGCTTACATCGGCAACGCCATTTTCCCTTGCTACACCCTGCTTTCTGTGCCGGAGATCATGGGGGGCAGTCTAGGGACATTGGCGCAAGCGAATCGTCGCGCGCTGAGTCGCCACCGGACCAAGGAGCAGGTGCATGCCTTGGCGGCCCTCCAAAGTCGCTCGCTGTTGAAGACAATCCCGCTCGTCGGCGAGTCAAATCTGGTGTTTATGGCCTGCACTAACCATCACAAAGCCCGGTTCTTTGAGCTGGATTTTTCCGCGGCCGTGGTCCAACCAGGGGTTCCCTTGTCAAAACGAGCCAACCAGTTGGGGCGACCCTCGTATATAGGTTATGCGGAACACACTGATGGGTACTACTCAACGAGGAATCTGCTGCGCGTGATAGGGAAAGACGCCGTGGGCAACTGGTGGCTTTCATGCACTCTACGAGAGGGGGCCTGGGAGAAAATTGTCGGACTGTTGAATTCTGCTTTGATGGAAATCGACAAGACCTTGGAAACCTGAGTATGCAGACAATTTGATGTGCCAGAGCAAGATTATATTTTGGGCGGACAAATCAGATGGTTTCATACCACTGTGGGTCTCAGCCGGGTCTTCAGCTGCAGTGGTCGATGTTATCTTGCATTCACTAGCCAGTACTAAGTTAAAGCAACTCTCGCGTCCCGATTTGGCTTGATCAACCTGGAGCCACCTACGCTACTGCAGTGATTATTATCACAGTGCACTATTAATCATGCTGTAACAAGGGAAGCAGCAATTGCTCAATGGTGGGTCCTGCGGAGGGAGACTAGGAGCCATCTCGCAATTCATGTTCAGGAAATCTGAGCGATCCTGCGTCTTTCGCGAATCTTGGGGCGCGTTTGCTGAGGAATGTGCATTGCAGAACCCACACGCGCCAAACCGGGTGTACACATATACGGTCCTCATTTTGTGACGTATCAGCTTGTTTTCTCCAAGCAACACAGTTCCTGCATTCGAGTTTCTGGATGAATCATTCCATCTCACGTGACTGAAACAGCAATGGTTGTGGTGTCGAATTGTGTGGAATAGCAATCAGTGGCCGACTTTGAGGGTTCAACAGCAGTGAGGTCCGATCATTGGTTGGAACCCGGTGGAATCAAATGTCTGATGCTATTTTGCTTGATGACATCCAGCCGATTGCCCGGTGTTCTTTCCAGGATGGGAAGACCCAAGGCACAGCGATCGAGGAGCAAATTGACTCTGTATCACGAAGAGCTGGATTGCTCACAGCCTACACCTATGCCACTCGCTATGAGAGATGGGGCTTGGTTATATGCGTCTTCTGTGCGCTGGTTGCCGGTGCAGCGCTTCCTTTGGTGACGGTAAATATTCTCTTAATTTGCACAGCGTCACACTTAAGCTGACTCGTATAGCTCATTTTCGGATCGTTCATCGATCACTTTATGAGCGGCAATTCAGATGAAGCCGAGAGAAGTGGCACAATCGCACAATCGGCCACGCAGCTGTCACTATGGCTGGTTTACATCGGTCCGTGAGTGCCCATCCGGACGAGGGCTGAACGTCGGCTGATTGATCTAGGAAGCTATCGGATCCCTTCTATCGACTTTGTGTAGCACCTGGGGGTTCAATCGCCTCGGCGAAAAGATCACGGCGAGACTACAATTAGAGTACCTCGACGCTGCTCTACATCAGAATCTGGAGTACTTCGATGCTGTCGGGTCCGGCCAGCTGACGGCTGGCATTGACACCGACATAAGAGCGATCCAGGAAGGAATTTCGCAGAAGATGGGCATGCTTATCTCCGGTTTCGCCGGCTTCATCGTGGCCATCATTATTGCCTTCTCGCAGAACCCTCAGTTTGCGGGAATCATGCTATCCCAGCCTCTGGCTCTAATGCTTGTAGTAGGTGGGCTTGGATCCTGGATGAGCAGGACTCAACGGGAAGGGCAGGTGAACTGGGTAAAGGCAGACAGCCTTGCGCAAGATGTGCTTGGTGCCATGAGAGCTGTTCTTGCGTACCGAAGTCAGGAGAGATACACGAACAAATACCAGGAAATTATTCGAGGTCCTATTCTGCTCGAGCGTCGCGAGCGTTTTATTTTCGGTACCATTGTTGCCGGATCTTTCACCGTCCTTCATTGGGCAAATGGATTAGGTGTATGTAGGTCCTACTTCCCTATCAACTTAGATTGACTGACTCTTAGCGATTGCCAATGTGTAGATCTGGCAAGCAAATCGCCGGGTTCATGAATCGGCATGTACCATCGCCGAAGCCTTGACTATCTTGTATGCAATGACGGTTGCCGGAGGAATGCTTAGCCAGGCTCTCCCTTTTCTACCCGCTATCATTCAAGCTCATGGCGCAGTCAGTCGAGTTCTTTCGGTCATTGATCGTACATCACCCTCAAACTCTGCATGTTCTGCAGGTCGCACCATCAAGTCCTTCCGCGGATGGATTGAATTTCAGAATGTGAACTTCGCGTATCCGTCCCAACCGAATCGAACGATATTAGACTGCCTTACTTTCAACGTTTTGCCAGGTCAGACAGTGGCATTCGTTGGTGCTTCAGGATCTGGGAAGTCAACGGTGCTCTGTCTTCTGGAGCGATTGTATCTACCATCCAACGGGTGCATAACGGTAGATCATGAACCCATCGAAGAGCTCAGCATCTCGTGGTTGAGGTCCCAGATGGGATACGTCGATCAGGATGTGGGTCTCTTCCGAGCGTCAATTCACGACAACATAGCCTACGGCCTTCATGTTTCTTTGAGACAGGTCTGTCGGATTACCTTATTCCAGGGAGATCGTGTACTGATTGATTTGGGTAGAGCCTAACAGCAGCAGACATCAGGCAGCGGGTTGTTGAAGCAGCCAAGATTGCTCAGATACATTCCTTCATTTCCGACCTGCCTCATAGCTACGATACAGCACTAGGCTTCCGCGGGTCCGGTTTGTCTGGAGGCCAAAGGCAGCGAATCGCCATCGCTCGGGCGATCGTGTCCCAGCCTCCAATTCTGCTTCTCGATGAAGCCACTGCCGCCCTAGACAGCAAGAGTGAAATGGAGGTCCAGAAGGCACTAGATGCAGCGATGATGGGGAGAACGACACTTGTGATTGCGCATCGACTGTCCACAATCCAGCGTGCCGACAAGATTATCGTCATGCACAATGGACAGATCAGGGCTCAAGGCTCACACGCAGAACTCATGCGCACATGCGAAATTTACCAAGCTTTAGTCAGGCAACAGAGCATGAAGACGGAACCTCCAGCTCAGGAAGCGTTACAATATGACAGAAACTCGTTTTCAGAGGATGTGTCAACTGAAGACTGGAGGTACATTACAAAATTGGGTACAATCATCCATAAGCCAAACAATGGCTCTGCATCTACCCAGGTCCCTCGGGGTAGCTTTGGATTTGTTTGGAAGCTCAATGAGCCAGAACTGCTTTATCTTGTAGCTGGCGTTTTTCTTAGTATCCTTGCAGGCATGAGCTATCCCCTTCACGCGATCTTCTTCGGGAACGGAATTGTTTCTATCATTGATCCTGAGCTAAGTACGGGTGATCACCCCGCCCGTTTCTGGGCTCTGATGTACCTTATCCATGGTGCTGTTGTCTTTGCGATATACTGTGGCCGGGGATATTGTTTCGCAGCTTCTGCATCCATGCTTCACATGCGAGCCCGCGCTTTCCTATTCGAATCCCTCCTCTCAAAGGGGTTCCCGTTCTTCGATGACGAGGCTCATTCAACCGGATCCCTTCTCAGTGTTCTTTCTTTCGACGCTCAGAAGATCATCGGCATCTCAGGGACATCCCTTGGTTTGACTGCTGAGAGCGTGTTCATGCTCGTCACTGGGGTCACTGTCGGGTGTGCCTTTGGCTGGAAGCTGGGATTGGCCTCAACAGCGATAATCCCGTTCATCGCCGCGTCGGGATTTCTGCAGTATTTCATTGTGATGCATGTGCAAAGATACATCAGACGGAACTCCGATGCAGTTGCAGTCGCACATGAGGCTTTTACCGCAGTCCGAACCGTGACCGTCCTCGGGCTGCAGAGCACCATCAGCGCGACATTTGCCGCCCAGATCCAGCAGGACGTTCGAGAGAGATACTGGATCTTGACCGGCGTAGCCTACGCATGCGGGACGTTCTTTCGTGTGTTGGGCATTGCTTTTGTCTTCTGGTATGGAGGAGTCCATCTCATTGCCACAGGAAAGTACTCTATTCAGCAGTTCTACGTCTGCTTCGCGGCTATCGTGTGGGGGTCCCAGGCGGCGTCGACTCTCTTTGCGCATGCGCCGGACGTCGCAGGCGCGCAGATGGCCGCTTCTCGGATGCAAAGTCTTATGCATGGGTCAAGCTTTGCTCAATCAGAAGGTGCTGTGCCGACCCCAAGCACTGTCAAGGATGTCGCACTGCGGAAAGTTCACTTCAGGTATCCCACCCGCCCTTCTGCGTCCTGGACTCTGAATGGTATTAGTCTGAATGCGCGCGCTGGACACTTTGTCGGTCTGGTTGGAGCAACTGGAAGCGGGAAAAGCTCTGTGATCAACCTCCTTGAGCGCTTTTATTCTATTGGCTCTGGTAGTATTACGCTTAATGGGGCGTCGATCGACGAGTACGATCTTGAGTCATACTATCATTACTTCGCCCTCGTCGACCAGAACCCGTGCCTTGTGGGCGAAGATATCCGGGAGGCTCTTCATAGTGATAACAGAGTCATCCCTGATGAGCAGCTTCTTGCTGTTCTAGCCAAGGTGGGGCTGGAAGAGTTCGTTGTGAGTACCTGTCACCACCTGGTCAGTGGATTCCCCGCCTAATCCATTCATACTAGTTGTCCCTTCCTCAAGGACTCGGAACACCCATCATAGCAAACGGAACCAATCTCTCAGGTGGTCAACGTCAACTGATGGCCATTGCAAAAGCCCTGCTATGGAAGCCGAAAATACTGTACGTGATTCTGGCTCTCCCGCATGGCTCTAGACGAGCGGACTGACAGGAAAACAGACTCCTAGACGAAGCAACTTCAGCATTAGATGTGTCCTCAGAGTATCAAGTACAAGAGGCCCTACGCGAGGCAATGGCCGGTCGGACAACCATCGCTGTGGCTCATCGCTTGAAGACAATCATGCACGCAGATGAGATTTTGGTCTTCGAAAATGGGCGAATTATCGAAAGGGGGACGCATCGGAAACTCATGGAGAGGCGGGGCAAGTACTGGGAATTGGCGCAGTTGCAGGAGTTGGAGGGGTGATCCTGCCCCGGTTTATTTTTGTCTGGTCACAGTCACTATGGTCGAAGTCTAATTTTTGCCGAGCACGCGGTAGCCGAAATGTACTGTACAATTACTGCACATGATGACCGCGCCCACATCCAATCCGCAACCAAGCCTTGGGCTGATCTGACTTGGCGAAGACAAGCATTGGCCAAGAGGCTCGTATTACCGCTGCGCTGAAGTATTTCTGGGATCGTGAGGCTGAGCTTTTTCGAGGTGTATTTCAGCGTGTCAGGTGAGATCGTACTGTGCTTTCTACGCAGCATCTACTGTTTCTAAGCGTAGGCCTTACGCTGTATGGGTTCAGTTAACTCGTGAGGCATTCTGGAGAAGAGAACAAGTCTGATTCTAATGGCATATTTAGGCTAGCAAAGCTGTAATACACGCCTGATGTACACCTGGAAAAGCAATTATCGACGAGGTCATCCCGCATTGGCCGAAATACGAGAGGTACGCCTGATGTCTCACAACCTCTACCAACGGGATTGTGCAACCTCGAATTCGATAAATATAGCAGAGACATTGTCTGTGCCTGACGTCGACTTACAAATCTGAGATGGGAATGAGCGACTTAGTTGAATCGAGCAAGCTGATGCAGCTTTCATGTCATGCCTGGATGTGTCCGAATTAAGGGACTAGAAACAACTACATAAGGGCCATCGATTCCACAGAAGAGGCCTGATAATTCATCAACATCACCATCCAACACAACCTGACAACCTAGATCAGCAACCATGAAGAGCATCCTCGCCCTCGCAACCTTCGCCACCACGGCCCTGAGCCAAGGCATCTTCATAAACTCCCCTGCAGCAGGCACCGAACTCCAAGTTGGAGAAACCATCACCGTCCAGGTCGCTCGCGGCGTACGATCTGCCTTTTCCAACCCTTTCTATCTGCCTTCTTTCCGCATAACCCTCACCTTACCCAAGCAGACAGGAGGCCCCTGATTGACAATCAAACGATGACAGGACTACATCCAAGCCATGACGGAAATCGGCATCGCGATCGGCATCCAATCCTGCCCCGACACTCGCCCCTGCCCTTCCCCGGACGAATACCTGCAATACGTGCTCTACACCGGACCGTATGACCCTCAGTATGAGACGGGGTTCTACGATCAGTATCAGAATTTCACGATCACGGTGCCCGACGTGACGGGACCGGCGCAGATCGGGGTGACGAGGGCTTATCTTGTTGGGGTATGTGGCTTTCTTCTCTTTGCATCGCGGAGGGAAATGGATGTGGCTGGAAGGAGCATGCATGCTGATGATGTGTTCTGGGTGTCTAGGCCGGTTATTTGACTGTTGTTGGGTCGACGGCGAGTAACTATACTATTGTGGCGTGATGGAGGGGTGGGAAAGTTGGGAGAATGGGTATGTTGAGATGGTTCTGTTCTGAGATAGAGTTTGGGATTGAGGCTGGTTTTCCAGTTAGTGCTTTGAGTATTCTGGGTTTCGTGGAAACGAGAGTCATTGGGGTCATCTTCAAGTTTACCTTTGTCTTCTTCCATTTCAAGTAGGCAAAGTCCGTCGTTGTGGAAGCAAAGCGGGGCGTAGGCAGGACCCTGGGGACCCACCCCCGGAAGACTGACCCCGGGGGAAAGCTTATACTAGTAGCATATGCTCTTTCTCCACTCAGTCGTTCCAGTACTTTAGCCTCTGTGGACTCATTTTTATGTTTGATAGATAATCAAGGGAAACACATATAGTACTAGACCAGAAGGTCCCAAGTATGCATCTGCAGACTCCGTTGTATGAGAAAAAAAACCTCAAATAACTGATGAAGAACCCATCTCTTTCAAGGCATGCAACTGCCCCCTCCAGGCTCCCGCTTCTCCCCCCCCCCCATGGATGACCGACTGTGCACCTCCCACCTCTTGACTCACCAGCCGCGCCCGAGCCACACCGGGCCAGTGTGTCGAGCCGCATGGCTGCGCATTCAATCGCCAATGGCCGCGCAAAGAATTGTATGGTCTCTGTGTCGGGTTAATGTCTGAAAAAGGCGGTGAATAACGCCTGGAGCCCGACAATGGGAATACTGCCGAACGAGTTAAGCATCAGCGCATTGATGCGTGTGAATTGCGCAACGACGGGTGAATCCGCTCCTGCGCCCTCACTCGCCCCCGGGCATAAATATCTCCTCCTTCTCCTTCCCTTCGCCGTTTCTCTTCCTTCCTGCTTCCTTCCTCCCACGAACCACCAGCTTCCATCGTTCCAATTTCATGATCACCCTCCCATCTCTGGTCAAGGTTGAGGTCTATCTCATGGCTTGACTTGTTTCTTTACTTGTTCTTTGTCATCATCATCATCATCTTCATCATCAGTCGTCATCAACTCTCACTTGCTTCTGTGATTCTGCTTTACTTCTATCAAGCTCCCTTTCTTCTATCGAGCTCACTTTCTGTCATCAAGCCCACCTCAACCTGTTCTACCTTTATCACATCTACCTCTATTCAGCCCACTTGTCTCTATCAAGTCCATCAAGTTGCTTCAACTTCCCACTCCCACGGTTTTTTCTTCTCACTCTTCCCCTGTGTCAAATCTACATCTCATGATCCTCATCCTCGGAAGAGTGGAAAGTGATGAGCGAGCTCGCTCTACGAAGAAGCCCTCTGGTAAGTCCAGTTATCTCTCTCCTCCTGACCCGGTCTGAGCTGAGTCAAATGTATCCATCTTCAGATCAAGGCTGACACTCGTCCACAGAGCCTAGAGGCTGGGTCTATGGCTACGGCCGAAATGGACTACTTCTAAGCAAGCTGTGATCGCAGCGACATGAACAGTCAGATCCTTCCGGACAATATAGCTCCCGTTCCGTGATGCAACGAGCCTTGTCTGCGCGTTTCAGCTCATGACACAGCTCAAGACTGTCAGCGAACCGGAACTTGACTGCCTGGGAACTTGATGAGGCAAACTGAGGTATATGATACTCAGAACTTCCCTTCCACAAAAATAGCGAGACTGACAGTCATGGCTTCAAGGTCTCGAGATCGCCTGTTTATGAACCTACACAAAGACTCTGCAGTCACGGGCGACCGAGCTCCACCAAAGTTGGATGTCGAATGCAAAGCCCTTTGGTCGGTCGACAGGGTTTGGCATGCTCATATGTCTGGCATGTTGTTACCCCATATGAGCAACGCCATCGGCGCGGAAAGAGCCACTGGCTGAGTGGCACGGCAGCCAGAGTGGATGCTCCAGCAAGTCAATATGCTGAGCTACTGAAAGACGCCGTCAGCTTCAGCGTGGCCGTGACAAACTCAAGGAGATCACGGCAGCGCAGAGTTGAATATCAAACACCAGTAAGCAAAAAGCTGGAACCTGATTGCGACCGTCTGGTAGCTGAGATCATCTTCTCCCTCCATCTTATATCCTTCACAGGACCCAACAGAACGCCAGTTGACACTTGCATGTGCAAGCCCAGGCGGATCTTGCCACGCCAGCGTCTGGCTTGCTTACATCTCCTGCTCATTCTTGATCTGACTTTCTTGTCTCAATCATCTTGATCCCTTTCGCTGTATTAGCAAGTGCACCATGCTTTGCCTCAGCTCAGTGTTGAATTCTCCAGGCACAAGACATTGCTTGTGGGGCTTGCTTGACGTTTGAGTCTCTAAAGATATGCTGTTGATCTTTTTGACGTGACAGACAACTCGTGTTTCTTGCGGTGGTTTCACATTGGACCATGGCAATGTCTAATCTCTTCTCACCTGCTTATGATTTTTCTTCAACCCTGTGCGATCTCGTCGCGTCCCTCAATTTGCTTCCTGCAGTCTGGGTCTCTCTATGTCGTTTCAGTGCTATGTTATACCTGTTGCCTGAAGCGCAAAGGCATGGCAGAGGTGAAAGAACAAAAATCATCAGTTCACAATCGAGGTAGGGTGAGATATACCCTCTCTCAGAAAGCGAAACTGAGATTGCTCGTTCGTTTACCTCGGGTTCGGGTACTAAGGATTGAGGCTCCTCAATCGGAGAAAGTCATTCAGAGAGTCACAAGACCAGGCCGCCCCATGAGTGGCCATATGACTACTGCAACGCGTCTGAGTTTGACTGATCTCTGTTCAGTCGAGTATGTTTATGCAATGGGCCAGGTCGGCACCAAGCTCTACAAAATTGTCGACGAGCTCGGTGTTAATTGGACTACCAAACGAGCCTACACGGAAATCCCAGAGTCCGACACGGAGGAAAAAGTCAGAAAGTAAGTACTTAAGGTGATGACTTAATACCGCGACGATGTGAAAAAGGCCTTGGAAATTTTCAGTCAACGCGCATGCGACTGGCGCTCGGAATGCCTAGACTGGGAAGATACATTGCTTATTAAAGCAAACATTCTTACCCAAACTGAGAAAGACGAGCTCGATACAGTTGTCTTGAACCACAAGAACCATGACTATTCAGCATGGACGGCAGTATTATCCACCATGGGAGGATTGCACAACTACAGGAACTCGGAGAATGTGAGAAAGTCGAATAAATGGTATGTTTACCCCGGTCTTTACTACTGGAAGGCAAGAATCGAGAAACTTGATCAAAGCCTCGTCAACCTGTCCAAGGAAGTGGACCAGGACGAAAAATATCTGGCAGAGGAAGCTAGCAAGGAAGAAGAAGCGAGAAAGCTCGCCGCGTGTGGTCTGACACTTATGTCTCGGGCATCCTTGATATTGTTCCAAGCATTTACTCCGGTACTACGATAGTCGTTTCGCCCGGCATCCTTGATTTCGATACGTCGCATTCAACACTGATGCGACAACAGATCAGCAGCCGCGTCAGTTTTTATACCTGCAATGCCAAGGTTCTCCAAAGATGGCTCACTTATCGCCGTCTTTGAAGAAGGCACAGAGTTCCGAAGTTGAAAATACGAAACGTACTCAACCAGACTGAGCAACATGGCGGATGCCGTACAATTCCGCACCTCTCTTCCTGCGATATCCCATCTTCTCGCGGGCTGGTAGATTTTGCTTCGGTATGCAGTCTACTGTCTGCCCTTGCCTCCTTACACGAGACCCCCGAAACACAAGAGAACCAGATGCAAGGGTACGGCAAACAGGCACTAAGGTGGCTCAAATCCTAACATAATTGGCATTTCTGCCAATCGCCATTGGTCGATTCGTATTAGGGAACTATTCATGAAAACCCTCGAAGAACTGCACAAGGTGTCCAAGAAAAACGTCGGCTTCTTTAAAGACTCAGTCAAAGACTCTACGAGCCTGTACCTTGCTTATGATGGGCGGTATCCCTTGCACAGTGGTGTGGTAAAGTTCAGAGAGAGGGTGGAAAAGGCGGAGGTCGTCGCTTGTTGGCGAGTCTCAACCGAGGGCATGATGAGGAACACCGAGGTCATGTTGAAGCAATGGGAGCCGATGCAAAGCATCAACAGCTCCAGCATCGGAGCATTTCTTCCCATCAGCTGATGATTCTTTAAGGGTTTTTACAGGAACCGCAAGAACGCACTGCGTGCCCTACTTCTGAATACTTGCGTGTTGGCAGGACTTTTTGAAATCTGCGCGTGATGGAGCGCCTATTCGCAAAGTCTACTTCTGAGGTTACCTCCAATCAGTACACTATCGATCCAGACCCCGCAAAGCCTGGTGCTTGGCTATATTGGAGCACAGGTCGAGACATGGGCAACGTGAAAACAAGATGTTGATATAATCTGGTCCCCAGGGTAATCTTGATACAACCATCCTCCTAGGTCGAATCAATTGTGAAGCTTTCATCACCACAGGTCAGGCTGCGCGCCCTGACATGTTTTATGTTGATACCACCAAGGCTCGGACTAAGAACGGTCCCTTTTGCCAACGTCGCGCCTTTGTGGTTCCATCTTCCCGTCGTTAGGTTCCTCTTACCTCTTTATCTCCCATGACTAACATTTAACTTAGTTTAATGCCGATCTCAACGCTATTGCTATGGCAGTATGTTGCTTCTCGGAAGAGGATTGAGGATATGACAAAGGAGGAATTGGTCACGCTGTTTTGTCGTACATCACAGACATTCGATTCTGTTCAACAGACTCCTCTTTCTGCCGAGGCTGGCCCGTCGCCCTCCACCTCTGCGGCGTTGCCAGGGTCGGCTGTTCCGCGCCGATTGTGGATTTTGTGACACGAGCTTCCTGCCTACACTGTATTACCCACTCTACTATTACTCGTCAGAGAGCATTTCGAGAGTGCATACGTCTTATCGAGTGGTTGGGAGGAGCGTGTGCAGAGTGTCTGCTTTCCGGAAATCGCTGGGGCGGTTGTTCGCTCGCCAACACCCTTGAACGCCGTTTTGACCCTACCGATCTATCTGGTGCCTCTCACGCCGATGACCTGAATGTAGTAAATCTTCTTTCCAACTCGGAATCTGAAATTCCCGAGCTCGTCGTTCCAGAAGTCGAAATCCTCGCCCTGGTAACTTGCTGAAGTCTTCCCGCGTGGAGGCTCAATATATAGGTTCAAAAGCCGTACCTGTCTAGGCCTCTGCGAGCCGAGACAATACCTTTGCAAATGCCAACAAGAAGATTGACTCATGCAAGGATTTTGGCTCTCCGGAATTTTAACCTCATTATTAACAAAGGTCTCGAGGGCGCCATGTTCACTATATTTCTGGTACAATTGCAAGATTCGATTGCCGACTCCAGTGAGATTGCGTGCTACTCAAGCTACCGATACAGTGCAATGTGGATTGTGCTCTCTAAGGATGGTAGGCGCCATTGCATACATTCTTTTATTCCAAGATTAGGACGGTTTGCATACATTTTTGTCCATGTGCAGTGTCTCAATTGATTGTCTGTGTCGGAGCTGTGCTCTCTGGGTGAGAACGGCATCCGCGAGCTGGCATCCGCTGTTCTGTAGGTCGGGGACTCGCTTCAAGCTCGCCTTTCTTTGATTAATTATGCGGTCTTGTTCTTTTACAACAAGCTCATGCATCCGCCGGTATGTGATCCCCTCTTCCCCTGAATGACTTCCCTTGGAGCGTCGCTGTGCAGCGTTGACCAGTCTCTGCCTCATAGCGCCCGCCCTGCAACGGTCCTGATTTCTGATGTATCCCGCGGCGCCACATCTTCAGCGAGTAAATATGCGTCTCTCATACCACAGTCCGGAACACCCCGGAGGGGAATTTCGGAGTCATAGTCTGCTTGCAATCCGATATCAGTCGATATACACTGGACTGGCGAGATGACACTCATTCTACGCGTGTCGCAGTACCTGTGGCTTCTTATCAACCTGCCAACATTGCGACTATACGCTTGCGATCATGCCATGATTGAGAGCAGATAGAGGTCTATACAACCACGCTCAAGCAGAGCTGTGGGAGGGTGGCCGTGGCGGCCGTCTGCAGAGATGAAAGCAGCGTATGCGAGCCCACAATCCACAGGCAAAGCCAACCCAAGTCCACGCGGGCTGGAAATAGCAGGTATAGGGCTGCTCTTGCATTGCGGGCTTGGGGATTGTTCATCGGCACAACCACCTGCGACGAACAAACGCCCCCCGCAAGCGAATCACTACACCACTTCCACATAAAGCCTCTCACCTGCGAATCATGTTTGGGCCCTCAAACTTTGCACCCTATCTTAGCGTACTCCTGCTGCAAAGCTCTTACCCACTTTTCTTTTAGGGAAAACCTATCGAAATGATTGATCTCACTGAACACAGTGTCAGGCAAAGCGATCTTCGCCTGTTCTTATTCTTCATCTTCATGTTCAAATGGGGCCGAAGGGATCGATAAGGGGGCTTGTGCAGAACCCAAAGCATTGCGAGGGGAAGCCTTACGCTCACGTTCAAAACTACGAAGTTGAGTTGTTCAGCGAGAGAACTTGTAAGTCTTCCCTTTATTTTTCTCTGATTATTCAGAGCTTTATTGTCTAACAGTCCGAGCCTTCCTAGGGAACTGTGGACTAATGCCACTCGATCGAGTCGCGGTGCTGACTGACTCGCATGGACAATCTCGTCAACTAAAGTGGCAGCTTGACGCATCTCGCCGAAAGCTTGACGGCTAGCGCGTAGATCGCTGACATATTTCACTAATTCGAACCATCGTGCTGAACGATAGCAGCAAATTTCTTGCTTATCGACTAGAGAAGTCAAAGAGAATAGCCGCTGGTTTGGGCAGAGTATGCTACCCAAAATCCCAAAGAGAGACTCTCAAGGTTGCACACTGAATGACTCGGATGCCGCCGCCCTTATCCAGAAGGAGTTTATACACAATGGCGCTCATTTTTGTTCTCTGAGGATTCATTGGGTCGCAGATCTTGAAGCTACACCAGCTTATCGAGAGAGGTGTTGACTTCTTATATGCTGCCCTTAACCTCCTCCCCGCGGTCCTTCACAGTCGCTGGCAGTCTGGACGTATACGATGTAAGTTGCCTGAATTTACAGGGTCCTTTCTGTCCATCAGTTGAGCTAACGATTCTGGTCCATTCTAATGATGCCAACAGTATTGGCTGAGTCGGGGCTCTCATTTTCATTAGGGATAACGACTTTTTGTGGAAGAAGAGCTCGATTCTTTGCCTCACTTCTAAATTGAACCCGGTGGCCCAGTACAGAAGGACTTGGATAAGTTGAGCCTGCGCCGTGAGCTACAAGGATCTCGAATAGGCAGGCTCGATGAACTCCGCGGCGGTGAATCTAACACTGAGCCCTAGTTCGAAGTCGTCACCTAAACTGGCGCAAATCGGGTCTTTACCAAAGTCACCTATGCTCCTGTCTATGTACCCGCTCAATCACCTGAATACGCATTGCAGCACTCAATGCGAATACTGGCATCGAGTTCCAATTGATCAACTCCAATTAGCCAGAAGATGACCCCGAACAGGCGCGGCCTTGATGACTAAATTGATCGAATGACTTGGCACCTGTAAATAGGAGCATGGCAGTGAAGTGACAGGGATTATCTATAGTCTTAATCTGTCAGTCGGAGCCCCCAGCTACCCATTCTGCTAGCAGATGAGCCGGTCATTGAGCTGTAACGAAGGTATCAAAACTCGCATCGCATTCGTTGTCACTGACGGCCCATCGGGCCCATCTGCGCCTACCGTCCACATTATATCGAGTAGGGGTCCGTCAATCCTAGCTATTTACCGACAAAGAAAGGCCACCAGTCCCTACGGCTGTCGGTCGCTACTCCAGCACTACACAGTACGCGGCAGCCATCGGAAGTCCTCTTCGATTCTATCCAGCCCCAACAGTCGATTCGCCTCCCGGGTACTACCGCGGCCGTCCGCCGTCCTCCACCTCTACCGTCCCCACTCACGTGAGAACCTTGAAAGGTCCAGCCCCAAAATCCGTCGCCATGGCTTAGGATCCCGAGTACCTGGATGACAAGCCCCTTGTATCCGAAACCGAGTGCTCGAAAAAGACGTCCGCGTTCGAGCGCCACTTGACCAGTTTGCTGGAAGTCCAAGGACAACCTCCAACCAGAGACCCGGACCATCGAATCAACTTTTCTAGGACGAATACGAGCAAATACAAGAGCAACTCATACTTCCGCGAGGCAAAACTCCCCCAGACGCGCGGCGCCATCCTGCTACGTGCTCAATCATGCCTACGATGCCAGAGAAGCTGGAGAAGTGGCAATAGTGCGTCGTTATCAATGACGAGGATCTGCCACAGTCAGCCAGCAGAATCATCTATCAATCAGCCAATGTCATCGCATGCCTATTGGCGGAACGCCGCCCCCCTCAACACGGACCCAGGATTAACGTGAAGCCGACAACGAGGAGCTGATACGCCGACAGGCTCTTCTACTTGCCGAGCAGGGGACGAAGCTGAATACAGAGCCGCGCGCATCGCCAAGCACACCAGATATACCCGAGAGATGGTACCGCATCGCGTCCATTACTGTGGCACAGAAGCGCTAAGTCTGAACCGTTGAATTGCTGTTGGGGAGTTGAGGTGTCAAGCCTTGGACCAGGAACTCAAGAAAATGTGGTGGAGCGCCTTTGTGGCTGTTACGACTTGACTTCCTGGATTCAATCCAGCCGTATAGCATGATTATTGTGTCCGCTATCGGTGACATGGTAGGCGATCAGTAGGTTGCTGCATGTGATGCATACTTCTGTCTGGACGAATTTCCATCGACCGAGACAAGTCGTCTAGACTGCAACTACACCTACTGCCACACGTTGGAACGGAATGAAAGAGCGAAAATGCCTCGAGCACTGGCATGTTCAATCTTTACGTATGTTAACAACTTATCGCCTCGACGGGGTCAATCCTCTCCAATCTCAAACAGTCTGGTGCGTTTGCTTAACTTACCCCGGGCTGTATATGGCCGATGACAGAACTGAGACATCCGCAACTCCACTCGGCGGACATTAAAAGTTGCATGAAGAGAATTCTACATGACCTATGGTCCCAAGAGCTCTGAATCGGGCCAAGGCCGCCAAGGATCGGCACACAAGCAATCTCAGCACAGAAGGTATTACATGCAAGCTTTCAGTGAATTGGCCTGGGTTGCGATCTCGCGCTTGTAGTGATGAGCCCCGTGTGACAGTTTCATAAGACATCAAGGTCACCAGATGCAAGGATCGCGATCGCCGACAAGTCGAATGTGCGAAGTCAATTCAGTCTCCATTTTGTGCCCTCAAATACCCAGTGATGAGGTGACAAACAGAGCTGCCCTTATGCTGACAGCGAGCTCAACAACTATATGACAACCGCGGTGCAGATGTAAAATGTCAGAGCCCTCGGTTAGCAGAGCGTGCGCGTCTGGAGGTTAACCGCAGCTGAAGTCGTCGAAGAGGATGTGCTCATGCTTGGCAAGCTCAAAATCTAAGGCATAGGTGAGCTTCTTCGTAACGGAGGAAGAAAAGCTACGCACCTCAAGGCATAGTTGCGTTGGCACAGACAGGCAATTTTCAAATCTCCTGCCCTTCATCTTGGCTTGCGTGTTGAAGACTTCACGAGCTGGAGTTCAACATCCTGAGACGTCAGCGCTTGAAGGAAGATCCGAGAACGACTACTGGAAGCTGATCCAGTTCCATTGATGGCTAGGGTCTCCTGCTTGTCAAGAAAACATGAATTCAAACCATATGAGGTCTTCGCCATAGCCCCCGATAGTCACAGACAGGCTAGCGAGCGCCCCGGGCCATGGCGAGGAATAAGACCGCACGAGCAAATTGAGACCAATGCAAGTGGCACGCATCGTGGCCATAGCGCTATCTTCCTCTGCTCCTTTCTAAGCAAATCAGGAGAATCTCAAATATCGAACGCCGGTCATTAGATTGGATGTCCTAGAGACAGACTGAGAACCCAGATCGAATGGCAACATGCTAGTTCAGCATAAAACATTTCGCGAAGTGACTCATCCCTGGATCCTTATCTCCGGATATGAGCACAAGTCATGTTACCTATTTGTCCAACTATGATCCTCGCCTGAGATGATCCCCAGCTATAGGGGCAAGCTGTGTGAGAAGCAACAGTCCGTTCTCGTTCTCAGAAAATAGCCTTTTTTTGGTTGATCACCGGCGATCCAACCACATGTTTGGTTCCATGTACTATGCTACGACACTCCCAGAAAGAGAGTGGATCATTGTCAATGGGAAGCAAAGAGCTCAAGTTCCGACAGGTACCTCAAACTGTGCGATAGTTCAAATACTGCTTCGCAGGAGGGGTTCTATGCACAAAGGTAGCAGGTTCCGATCGAGCTCGGATCAGACTTGAAGGGCATGAGTTTGATCACCACAGAGAGGGCACATCTCGCCCTACCTCCTGATAAGTGGTTCTGGTGGGGACTTTGATCAAAGCATATGTGGAAGCACTACTTTGCGCGCATGCTTTTTTCTCCGGGCCGGAGATTTAAACCATTAGACGTGGAAAGCCGGACAGAAAACGCGACACTGTATCTTGTGGAGCGGATCTCGCGTGGCTGTTCCGCTCAGCCAATGTGAGACTCTAATCGTTCGACCTTATGGTCGATTAAGACAGTGGATTTGACATCCGAAAAGACCAACTGTTCACTGTTCTTGAAAGAAAAGTGGTTTCACAGAAAGCAAAGAACGTTGTGCTGTTCAGTCCAATGGCCGCGGCCAAGCATACATTCCCTCCTTTTGTCCTGCTTTTAGCAATGCTCTCCTCCGCTCACCGCTGCATTGATTCCAGCACCGATACTATCTGGCACACAGTCCGGCTGACTGAGAGGTTTAACAACAATTTCGGCAATCTCCTAAACCTCTACGATGAGAATGGCAACGAGTATGACTTAGTTATTCACGAACTTGACATGTCGCCTCTTTGGCGCCATTTCCCTATTGTTAGTATCCTCCCATTTGCAGATTTGTCTGAACTAATCTCTAAGCTAGTTCAATGCTGACCTCGATGCCCTTACAATGGCCCTCTATGTGATTTTGTCACAGTCGCATCAGGTCCTCACCGCATAACATCCTCCACTGTTACTCGTCGCCGTGCCTTTCGCACGTGTATCCGCCTCCCTGGCTGGTTTGGCGAGGCCTGTGCACAGTCTCTTCTTCAGGGGTAACCTTGGGGCTGTCGTCTGTAACCCACTCGCTTGAACGTCGTTGCAACCCGGCTGATAATGAAGGTTCATCTTCCAACGACGAGTTGATTTATTCGAAGCCATCTGGTTTCTCCTTCCTCGAGAATAACGACTAGCAGAGTGAACAAGGGAGGAATTGACCTTTCTTCCATTGAATATATTACCGAGCGCCGATCCACCCTATGTTATCCACACCTCAAGTTACTCGCCTCGAAGCTCGGCCTCCGCACCGGAACGGACAACCATGCTCAATTGCAGTCCTAAAGTCTCTTACCTCGCGGGCCACAACCATGAGATAGACAACATCAAGGCCTTGGAGGACAGATACCTGTGGTTCAGGTGGGGAAAGCGGCCCCGCGCGAACCTAGGAGACTGTCACGAACGCTTACATCATTCAATGGGGCTGTGCACCTGAGCAATGCACCTCTGATTATTCCAGTACTGAAACCTCGTCAATTGGTGAGAGTACCAAGCCTGGGTTCACAAGCCACACGCGAGCTTTCTTGGAATCTCACCCCCACCATCGCCGCCGCCGCGCCAGCCCTCCTGCCCCCCCGCGCCGCTACCTACGTGCGGGGCAATCGGGTTTTGCAACTGACGATGACAAATGTCGTCGCGGCCCCCATGCGCCCTGGACCTCCCCCGCCTCCCGCGGGCACCCACAGGGCAATTTGGGACTAGCCGGCTCCCCACGAGCGGGCCAACGATGAGGAGTGGGGGGGTGCCTCCCTCTTTGTTTAGTTGCCTCCCGCGGCCTGGTTTTCAGGTCGTTCGGAGGCGACACCCGCCGTGGTGCCCGGCCTCCCACCCTGGACAGGTTCGCAGCCCCTGTCGGGTCGCGAGCGGGCCTGGACCCGCGAGCCCATTGTGCGGTCTGTGCCGTACATTGGGTGGTCGGACCCCAGGCAGCTGGCTGTCCGGGCCCAACTACGCGAGGGCATCCTCGTGACTCGAGCTGGCCGGCAGCCGCCGCCAAATACATCCAGTGGAGAGTGTTTCACTAAACGAAGACACCGTCACGTCTAGCCGAAAGCTGAACTCAAGCAGGGCCTGACCGCAGATGATCAAACACTGCGGCGCAGACACAAGAAGCTCCACTATCCTATCACACGGAGAGCGTTGCACACAGTGTCACTACCAAGATGTCGTCTACGGCGCGGCTCGCAAGGGCATGCCAATATTTCCTTGTGTCTCTACGCGAACTTGTCAAATGTTGTAATGGGTCGGAAGCCAATCGGTGCCTGCACATGCTGCTATAAACCTCTTGGGATATGATGTGTCTACCATTTCTCTCCAACTACACACGGAGCTTGACATTTGCTGACAGGGATCCGGATTGTATATCCTCAATCCACATGCCAAGAAAGTAGGAGTCGCTAATCTCCTTGCGGTGTTCAGATCCTGACTCGGCATGGCTGCACCTTCTGCCAAGCTGGCTATGGCTATCGCACACAAAGACTGGCCCAGGGAGCCCAGAGACAGTTCTTGCGGCAAGATAAATGTCCCACACCCTGTAACAACAAGCGGGGAGACCATAGGTTGTGGTTCTGCAATTACAGGGCACTGGTACTACCAGGAGGCGAAATCCCTGCGGGGAAAGGAGATTATTTATGGGAGCGGGGAGAGTGCTGCGCAGAGACTCAGGGAGGCAATGGGCCCAGGCCATAATATGTCGTGGAATCAAGAACCTTCGCCATCTTGGAATGCCTTGAGTCCACGCTACAAGTATGCGTACAGCTCGATGGAAACGATTGAGAAGAGAAAAGGAGAGAACGGGTGCTCATCCATCCCCGGTGTCAACGAATCGAGCAAAATCGGGAGAAGATCAGGAAGCTTTGTGAGGACAAGGAAGAAGGGCACAAGGAGATTGACCTGGACACTACTGTCTCAGACCACGACTTAAGCTATGTGTGGCTTTGTGCCATCAAACCACGACTTAAGCTATGTGTGGCTTTGTGCCATCTCCATGTATCAAGAGTGGCCGGGTCGAATTCTCGAACGGAAAGCGAGATCTCCAATATCCTCGGTCATTGCTGCGCGATGCATGAACTCGTCCTACCACTAATATGACAGACTGGAGTTGGAAAGATCCGACATCGCCTAGCTCCATTTCCTGGCGGATTTCAATGCGGTGTATGTTAGAAGCGGCATATTCGCAATCTTGAAGCAAACCTTGTGGGAAGGAAACGCCAAAAGCGAAAACGCGTACAATACCTATGAAACAATACTCGAATACAGGCGCGTGAAAGAGGCTGAAGCCATCCAGAAGCCATCGATTAGGCTACAGCAACATGCTGAGGTAGGGGCGTTGTCATTGTCCCTTGCCCCAGAGAGGGGGCAGACGGGGGTTGAGATGGAGAAAGACTACATCGAGAGATTTCAGCCGAGAGATACAGACGAGCTCCAGAAGCCGGGCCTAAGAAATTGCCCACGCAAAGGCGGAGAGAGCAGAAATCAGCAATGAATCTCTACCGATACGACTGGAGAACGGCTTCGTTACTAGCTGACAGGGTCTTCTTTCTAATTGCTTGTACCGCAGCAAGTGGTCCACTTCCGCTCGCCCGAGCCCGAGCCCGAATATTGGAACGAAACTGGGCAAACGCGCTGTTACAATCTTGGCAATAATAATGACATGTGATGATGAGGAGACTCGTGCCAGCATCAACCAAATGACTCAGATCCGCAAAAAGGACATTTATGAGAAGATATCTGAGAAGAGCAGGCAAACACCAACGGCGAAACGAAATAGATCTCTCGAATCCAACCCTGAAACACCGCTCAAGAAAGCAAAATCGCTGGAGCGGATTAATGAGGAAGGCGACAGGACTAGTGATGAAGGTTCAACGATGTCCCCAGCAAGAATGTCGATGAGGGTGCTATTGAGACACCAGAGCCAAGACTCTCAACTCACAAGCACAAAGCCTGGCCTAATTCCCAGGCATGACGCATACAGTTCAAGATCAAGTATGGAGTCAGCTAAAAAATAGTAGAGGGGCGCTCATCTGGCGGACATACAAATTAGGGCAAGCTGCTCGGGGCCGATGAGCGCAATATGTCACCACCGTCCGAATCTCGCCGCAAGACCATTCGAAGTTGGAAGCAGTAGCGATTCAGCGTACATCAATGAAGACAAATCATCGGACGGTAATACCAAATCCAACTCTCCTGAGATCCGATTATCGGGCCAAGCGGCGCAAAATCAGACCATCCGAACTTGAATGGATTCCCGGTTATGTCGTTTCTGAACACTTATGACTCAGCATATATCAATAAAGTCGACTACTATCGAATTTGTTGGCAGGAACAATCAGCCTCTTGTATGAACAACTGAAGTTGGCGATGTTGGTAGTCAATACAGTACTCGTGTTCCTGCGAACCAGGTCCGGCGAAGACGGATCCAGCGAAGCCCGTCCTGCTGAGCCCTTTCAGTTGTCTTTCGGCTCTTTGTCCTGCTTTGCCCCTGAGAAGGTTGGAGCTAGGCCTTTACAATTCCTTACCTTGGCTCTAGAAGTATGTGCGGGAAAAGACCAGATCCCTTAGCTCACTGCTGTCGGTCATCATGGAACCACGCCATCACTCCCCATGGACGCTTCACTGACAAACTTCCCTCCTTCCAGATGAAGTTCTTAGCTGGACGGAATAGAAAGTGCGGTCTGTCAAATGGACGGTAATCTATCGACAGATAACAGTCTAATCATGGTAAGGGCAGCTTTTAATCTGCCCATGCAGTACCGTGGACAGGAATGCTATGGCATACAACTAGCCGAACTGGCGGCAACGGATTTGGTCGTCAAAAAGTTGGCGATTACATGGCATAGCCACTACAGTCACGTGGTCTAGTGCGCGGCCGTTCTTTGTGAATTACGGGGGCGCCGTGGCTAGTCCTTGCAGGCTGGTGGACCTCGCAAGCCAATATACGAGAATGAGCGTGTCTGTGCAGAACCTCGGAGACCAGCGGATCAAATGACAGAAAAAGAAGAACCTTGTGTTCATTGGTTCTCGATGCTCGGTCGGACTTAATTTCTTCTAACTAGGGTTCCCTTTCTCCAACATGGCTAGCCAGCCACTTATTTACAGCTATCTTGTCCGGTATGCATAATGGCCTTGATGCGTTGCCAAAGCGCCCCAGTCACAGACGAAAGAGCGCAGAATTTTTCGTGACAGATATCCTCAACAAGCACTCGAACAGAATAGACGTAACGCACTTTGTTACTACATGGACCACCGTTCCATGCAATGCGTTGATCTTTTTCTTCCTTGGGTGTTGGTCTGGGGTTTGGATTGGAGTCAGGTCTGCATGACCCTTCCGAGGCCTACGATCTACGTTCGTGGAATGATCTGGGCTGTGCTTTGCGGGACGTTCCTTGCCTTGTCCACTGGCTTTATTATGCCTAACCCATTTTGCAGTGAAGACACACGAGGCAAAGAAGGCCAGACTGTGCTGCTATAAGACCTTGATGTTTTGCTTCTTTGCAGCTTTGTTGTGGATATTTCGAAGTCAAGAGTGGCAAGTCTCTCGAGGGTAAGCCGCCGCAGCAAGGAAAAAGCGCAAGCATCGATAATCGGCCAGGTAACTCTGAGTTCTCCCAACATCGAGCATTGGAGATCAACCACTCCAAGCGGATCCCGTATCACAGGCAGTGCGGTCCAAGAACACTTTGATAACTCTTAAGGTTATTGTTCTGGGTGTCCGATGCAACCGCAAACTCGGCTGCACACTTCGCGCAACCAGCGGGGCGTGCTCGCGCGTCTGGTGCGACTCCAGGAAGTGGTCTTACCACTCATACCTGCTCGCATATGTACAGCGATCTCAGAACCCGCCTCGTCGCTTCGGCGGCGGGGGAGACCTAATGTTCGCGCTGCCGCATGCACAAGCGCGGAGCCAGTATGTGCACGCCCGTAAGTTTTACGCATCCCCGTTTTTCTTGACAGGGCTGACTTGGCTGCTTGCCGCAGTCACTGGTAGGCGAGTCGCTCGAGGACGTGATCGTGATCGTCGCTTTAGGGCAGACCGTAGCCGCGGGCGAGGTAGACGAAGCGGAGTGTCTATCTCACGTCTACATCTAACTTACCGCGATGAGTACGTTGAGTACTGACCGCAGGCTGGAAATGCGCTTCGGGCGCGCCCTGCGGGGCCCAACGCCGTTGTTGTCTCCATTCGCGCTCACTGAACGGATTATCGACCCCGACTTAGGTGGAGAGATCAGGGAATACCCGAGAAAAAAAAGACAGAAGACCTCGAGGGATTCGGAAGCACAATTGAGGTGCCATCTTCGAACACTTGGTGTGACACAAACTCAATCCTATGGCAGCGAGAATCCAGGACTTCGCTGCCCGTGTTGGCCCCTTACCACTTGCGCCCTGATTCGGGCCACTTCCCTCAGAGACATCAACCGAGAGCACGGACAAAAGCCAACCTAGCATGAGCATCCTGGGCAGTACCCCTAGCACGTTCAAGGCTACCCTCGAGCCACCCCAGAATACCGCTGATGTTTCCAAGACTGGCACCAAGCCCGATCCCCCCAAGGATGATGAGTCTGCCAGCTTGTCCGGCAACGGCGCCGCCAATAGGCACTTGGACGACACGCTCGACTGGTTGATCAGATATACATCCAGGCGGAGAAAGAAGGAATTGTCGATTCTTCCAACAATGGCGACTCGATATGCAGAAGAAAAAGGAACCTGGGACAAAGCATCGCGTCAAGAGAAAGGCATTTCGGAAGAAGTGCTTCAACGAAGCCGCCCAGCATACTACCACAAACTATCAGGCCACGAAACAAGACTTCCGGCCGATATTCAAATCGGTCCTGTTATTCATTACGACAAGTCTGAAAAGACCGAAGACGTTTTCCTCGACCGTCTCAGCTTGAAGCCCAAGTTGTTGGACACAGAAGACGAATGGAAATCTCAGATCATGAGTCCCCTTTGGTACACCAAAGAAGACGATACAGTATTTGTATATGACAAAGCGGACCTCAGCTTACAGACTTCAAATCCCTCCAACCAGATCAGAATCTAAATCTGAACTGCAACATCACCCTCGCAGAAACCATGATGAACCGTACCCCGCCCCAACTGCCAAATAAGTGCACAAATGGTCCAAGAAGTCAGCAAAGACTACTATACCCAAGAAAGCCAAGCCCGCCACACCAACAAAATCGTCAGCAGCAACTAAACCAACAAAGCCCTCCAAATCGTCTGAAGTGCCGCTCACGGCTAAACAAAAAAGGTGGGATTGGTATTACTATTTCTCTGACGCCTTTTTCTCCTTCTGTATTGCCGACCTTGGCTGGTTTCCGCATTTCCAACTTTCCGTGTTTCGGATCCTCTGAGCGCGCATATTCTTCACAGGGTTCGAATTCGCAATTCTTGTGTGGGAAGCCGTTACCAGTTAGTCCGCTAAGGGAACGTCACTTAATGCCTATATGAAGATAGCCATCAGTGAGGTTCCAGCATCATTGAGACCGATGATATCGGATGAGAAATTATTAGCAGCCGGATATACGCCGTTGCCGTTCACACTCGGCAACCCAGTAGTGAACGGCCTCCAGTGCACCTTTAGACATGGCATTCAACGCTGCTTCTCAGAGGGTTGCATCAAGGCCTCGATTCCGGGGGCGGGATTCGTGCGTCTTCCCACAATATGATGCATGTGGCTTACCAAGGGCTCGAGGAGAGGACGGCCGAATGAAATCAGGTAATCGAAAGCGCCCATCGTCAAATTACAAGCAGGGCGTCGATGAATGCTCGTTGCGCATCCATCCCTGAAAAAGAGGCAGAAAACGGTCTCCAGAAGTCTTATAGGTACCCGCGATGAAGGCCAGATGTTAATGGCCTCCTATTTCGGCCTCGCGAGGCAAACCACAAGATGCGAGCTCGGCGTGGCGGATGTCGATTGTTGAGTCCGAGTTTGCAGGGTGTCTGCTACACATCGTTCGTCAACCCGACACCGGCCAGTGTCGTGCTGGAGAGCTTGCCCTGGCATCGAGAGGGAAACCGCATGTTTCGGAATGAGACGTCTTTGGTTTTCGGTTGGGCGAATCCGCCAATCTCGTGGTCGTCTTTTATACGACATAGCGTCACTATACCCACGCGTGAAGTCGAATACGTCACGTGCAGAGAACCAGACTGATGATTCATGTGCTGGAAAATATGTGCCTTGGAAATGTCGAATTTCCATATTTCAACGGTGGTCGGTGTCGAGCACGGCAGACCATCTGCACCCCATCAGCCGGTAGAAGCAATCAGATTTTGTCTGCTTCAATACCTATTTTGTTTTTTCCGTTGTTCTCTGTTTTATCTTGCTTTTTCTTTGAACATTGTTTTGGCTTTCGTTCTTTGATGTCGTGGCAGGTGCGGAGAGCAAATGACTTTCGCAAGCAGAGCAATCTGGTCGTCTGCTCTGCTGATAATATGGCTTGAGCATGTGTTTAGGGACATGTTCGCAAGATTTGAACCACACTGTATGCAACATCCGATATGGTGTAGTGGCTAACATCGCCGTCTCTCACACGGCAGCCGGGGGTTCGATTCCCCCTATCGGAGCACATTCTCTTTTGCTGTATCGGTTCATGTTTTGCCTCTTCCCCCTCGGGCTTTGTCCTGGCTCATAGCGTCTTTTCAGACAGGCTCTTTTCATACAACATCCGATATGGTGTAGTGGCTAACATCGCCGTCTCTCAATTTGCCTGGTGCACGGCAGCCGGGGGTTCGATTCCCCCTATCGGAGTGTCTATCGAAGCCTTCGGGCTTGAGTTTTTGAGCGTTTGCTTTATTGCTGCTCTTTTGTTGTGCGTGGGGATTGAATATTTGCCACGGTCTACGGGCTGGGTGCTGGGCGCTATGCTGCATGATTGTCTTGTCCAGTTGTAGTTCCCTTTCTGGGGGTTGAAATATATGCTCGATTCTAGCATCCATGTCGGAGGTGCAAGGGTGCCGGGTGATTGGGAGCCTACAGTGGAAATAATGAAGGAGGAGGGAGCAGGGGAAGCTATTGGTGTAGCGCGGTGATGATACTGACTTGTCTTAAATGTCAAGAGGTAGGTGACAATTTGACTAGGACGGTTCGGGACAAGCGGGTAGCAGCAGCAGGATGATGTTGAAGAGTATATTGTGCTATGATGGCTGGCAAACACGTTGATCTGGATTCAATTTGTGCAATACTTCCCAGGCGTGGGACATACAGATATGACATGCACTTCTTCACTATTTATTCGTAGATTGTTTGCAATTTGACGTGCTTAGTATCAATTGTTTGAGTCTCGTTGTTTCTACGCGGAGGGACCAACCGGTAGTAGCCGTATATATATCTTATCCCATGCCGGCTTCGGGATATCCAAGGTCTGCCTTTGTAGTCCTCTCTCGGCCTCCGATGGGATAAAAGGCAAAGTTGACTTGGGAGACAAGGAAAAGGGAAGCTGCAATGCTTGCAGATATCAGCTAAAAGTAGGTAAATATTGTATGTCTGTTATCCAGGCTTCTGCCCGCCGCACGTTGCACCCTAGCTCGGTTGGCTCCCGAGCGAAAAATACAGACAAAAATATCAAAGGAGATACGCTCCGATAGGGGGAATCGAACCCCCGGCTGCCGTGTGAGAGACGGCGATGTTAGCCACTACACCATATCGGATGTTGTTGCAGGACGGTCAATTCTAATAACACAGGTACTAAAAGTTAGGCATGACGCAGGAGGCTATCTCATAACCCTAAGCCCGGTCACGGGTTGCTCCCGTTCTTTCCGGAATGGGCAAAGCTGTCTGTTTGGTAAACAGATATCCTGTGGATTGCAACGCTATAACCATATAGACTGGTAGCCCAGAGCTCCCTCCCCACCGGCTCATTATCTCCTATGGTGGCTGACATAAACCAAACGGACAGAACATCCTAAAGCAAAAACAAAACCCGCATAAGACTGATCTGGGTACCACCTTGCGAATTCAATACGGATAGTGGTCCCGGTCTGACGAGTAGCTCGGATCTCTTGGCAGCCCTACACGGGGGCCCCACCCAGCCGTTTCGGGATGCAGTTTGCGAGTGCCAGCAGTGTGCGCTTCCGATATCTCGGCTCTGGTTTCCTTTGAATCCCTGGCTAGGTCGCGAGTTGGGCACTGACCAGATAGACAGAAATGGAAACTTTTATCACCGGTTTCGAATGGCAAGGTGCGTGGGGTTGACTCGGTGAACTCGTACGTCTACTCATGTGGCAGAGGCTTTAGGGAGCCTGGAATAAATATTTATCGCGCTACACATTCCACTTCAATTACAGCGCGTTGAGTGTAGATTTGGCAAGCTAAGGATCCATTCCCAGTGCATCTGTCGACGAGAGAAGCTCTTAATTTTGCTTGAGTAACATCATGAACTTTTTATTAGAACCATAAACATAACTACCTGCATTAAAGGATACCGGGCACATCATAAGTCATCCCCATACAAACGACTAGAGCAGAAAATCAACCCAGTCTACCATCCGAAAGCCTCCTCGAAGTACTCCACCTGGCGGAATCCTCCCTTCATCACCCCATAAACCGCCATCCGGCACTCATCCGCCATCACTGCGGGACCACACGTCAACACCGCCAAGCGAGACACACTGGCTCGGGCCTCCTCCGCGACCGACTGCACCGTAGCCGTAATGTCCGGGCGCCCGTAGCGCACCTCCAGACCGAGATCCTCCACCTTCATGGGTCGGGACTCCTGACTGGAGGAATCCTGCACGAACTGGCCGGCCTCCTTGGCCTCTGCACCCACCGCACCGATCTGAGGGACTTCAGCGCTGGACTTCTCGCCGGCGACAATAGTCGTCATCGCACCCATGCTGCTCTTGTCCGTGCAATATAGCGTAGTGTGGATATCCGCGCACTCCAGCGCTGTGATTAGATCCGCGCAGCAGACTTCATCGAACATCTGTCTCTGACGGCCGGACCAGACGAGGTGGATCCTTGTGGTGCGGGTCTTGCCTCCGGCTGCGAGACGAGAAACGTGGTCGAGAATGTAGGGAACTGCCGCGGCTATACCGGTGCCTCCGACAATCAGAAGAAGGGTATCGAACGTGTGCAGCGGGACTTGGTGGCCGTAGGGGCCTTCTAAGAGCAACCGAGGCGCGATGGTCAAGTCCTTACCCCCGGACTTCTGGCACTGGTCGCGGAGACGCCGGGTCCAGCCGTCGTAAGGACGGATGTAGAAGATGAGTTTCGCCTCAGTACCAGATGTGTTGTAGCAGCCCAGAGTGAAGGGGTGGTTCTCCCAGCCGCGTAGTGTCAAGGGCTGGTAGAGGTAGTAGTGCTGACCAGGGGCGAGGGTGAGGCTGTGGGCGGCGGGGGTCATTTCGATGCGGATCAGATCGCTGGCCGGGCTGTAGGACACAGTGGAGGAAGTGGTGTTGATGAAGCCTTTGCCGAAGCGGACGTTCCAGTTGCAGTAGATCACACGGAGGTAGCGCACAGTGCGGTCAAAGCCCCAGATGGCGACCATCGGCCAAAGGTAGCCGTTGTAGACGGTGCCGTCAAAGCTGGTGTGGCTGGTCGCTCTTAGTCACGAGGTCATGCTGTTATCCGGGAAGACTTACCGGAATAGAGTGTATATGGTTAGGATTGCTAGGACAACGTGGATGATCAAGAAGGTCTCGTAAAACCTCTGACGAAGCCATGTGCCGGATTGGAAGAGCATAACAGACATCACCACTGTAGCCTGGGATATGTTAGCGGCGTTCTAGAAGACTTGTGCTTACAATGATTACATACCACAATACCCATGTAGAAGTAATTCTGCTTTAGTGCACTGTGATATCTACCGTCTGATACGCCAGCCTGTTAGCATGATATTAATGAGCATTGAGGAGTACCAACCGTAGACCTGAAAAACCACAGTGTAGTTGATTGAATGAACAATAGCCAGAAGAGTGCAAGCCCAAGCCACATGACGGTGGAAGATGTTGAAAGACTGGACATTGAAGTCTGTTGCCCAAAGGAAGATGTTGTTTCGTCCACCGAAAAGCCAAAGAAATGGAAGACAGGCATAAGACAGAATTCCCGTACGATCAGAAGAGTATTGCCAGTTCTGTTGGTAGAGACTCGGCGTCCTATTTGCTCGTCAGACCCAATTCTGCTAATCTGTGATAGTAACGTACTGGATATTCCCGCGGAAACTCTGGTAGTCAACACACGACAGAATGATACACACGGCCCACCAGCCAAAGATGATCAGAAGATCTAGCCGTTTCGGGATGGTGTGAAACCAGAAGAGCTGCTGGTGATTGGACAGGCTCGGGGCAAAGCTGGCAGGAATGACAAAGTGAGTCCCGACGAAGTGAGTAACAGCAGCCACTGGCGCGCAAGAGTTACGGCCAGCCGCATAGAAGCCACTCTTCTCAGAATCGCCGCGTCCGGGGCCATTGAGGTGGGCTCGGAAGGATTTCCAGGCCTTGACGATCATGCCAAGAGCCAGTATTCCACCCCAATAGCCCATAAGACCCCAGCCATAACGTTTGTCTTTGCTCAGTGCGTAATCGTGGGTGACCTATCATTTCCCAGTCAATGAAAAATCCAGGGATTCTTCAAGAAACACATACATAAGATTTATAAGCTCGCTTGTAGTACGAGTGGCTAAGCAGGACTGGACTCTCAATAGTGCCGGTTGTCGTCGTACTATTGGTTTCAGGGTCGATGGTTGGCAAAGATGCGATGTAAGAATCGGTGGCATTGGCAACGATATCAGTCAGATCAATCAAAGTAGCACTGTTCTGCTCACAGAGGCTTTGCCAGTAAGGAATGGTGGCTTCCAATTGCTTCTTGTTACACCACGCCTTCGCACTGGCATACAAGGACATGGCACCTACTGTGCTCGTGCAGCCTCCAGTAGAAGAGCTACCGTGATGACCACGTCGAGCCATCCTCTTTGCGAATGCCCGTTTTGAGGAGGAGCCATGTGGTGTTGTGACGACGGTACCTGAAGAGGAGGAGGAGGAGGAGGAGGAGGAGTAGGAGGAACCATGCGAGGTTGAACCGCTTGCTGAACTGTTGGAACTAGAAGAGCCCTCAGAAGTCGACGTATCGGTTGAGCTTGAGCTGGTTGTAGTAGCACCTGCATACGTGTACGAGCCAAGAGACTCGTATATGGCATAGAAGCAGTAGTCTGCAAGCTCAGGGGCAGACATAGTAAACCCTCCTGCCAGGACGGGGACACCCGTCCAGGCTAAGATCAGGAGAAGTGTACTCGTTACTCTCATTTTGCCGGCTGATGGACAAGATACTCCCGAGATCAGCGTAGTCCGGGTGTCAAGTCAATCTTTATATCGCACAGAACCCTCATATTGGACCTACCCACTTCCTCGCAATGAGGGTCCTATTCGAGCACGCTCATTACACAGGCGTGGCGGAACCCACCGGAGAGAATCGAGCTAATCTCCAGCGAACCAGTTATCAATCTCCACTTGATCATTGCACGATGCCTCCTTGGCTCGGAGCATCTAGACTGATGCATTTAGTTCAGCATATAGATTCGCAGTCATCGGACTTGTGGACTCCAGTGCGATATGTGTAGCGCCGTTGAAGGCATCTTTTGGGACATATAGCCGACGAAAGAGAACCACAAGTCAATAGTCAATAGTGGCGGCCTCTTTCCCGCCAACTTCGTATTTAGCCCGGTTGTTGCATGCAGAAATTTCATTTTCTGACAACATCTCCCTGACGGGGCGAAAAGCATAGAAAGTTCTGTCTTGTCCAAGACGAAAAACCCCGAAGACCCACAAGTGCCACACTGTGGAAGCAAGGTCTGATTGATAATTCGGAGCGTGGAACGATTGATCAATCTGATAAGATCCACTTAGCATGCGATCAAGCACCGTATAACTGGCTAGAAAGACCCTTGGGCCGACGTATACAAGGTCTTGGCAGTGGTGACCCAATCTAACCCCGAGTTTCTTGGCGGCCCACTTCCGTCGGTTGCTTGATTTTTTTTCGGGCCCCATCCTCGCAAGCTACGTCCCTTTCGGGAGATGTGCACGCATTTTCAGGCAACGACCTCAAGTATTCATCAGACGACTGATGAAGTGGCTCGGGTGTTCTTGGCATCGCTTGCATCGTGAGTCATGGTTTGCACGGAGGCTTTCTTTGGATGCCGGTTTTCGGCAAATGTCCCCTACTAGGAAGGTCAGTTAAGTGAGCATCAAGGAATGCACGGCGGAGAAATAGATTCCTGCAGACAGTAGTGAATGCGAGATTAAGATACACCTTCACTATGCTACTCCCAGCGTTGAAGCGAAGTAAGGAAAGACGAAACTTACTATTTTACAATAAGAGTCTTTCCCGTGGGTCGCTTTCAACAAAGCACAGTTGATGCTTCACCGGTACCATTTCACGAGCGGAGCTTCCGTAAAATGATGGTTTTCGACCTCGGAAGCCAGACCCTTCATTCCGATGCTCAATTCATTGTAATTTGTGAGATGTCCCACACTTCACAGCATAGCACTTCCGCGCAGACGAGCTCTCATGACCCGGAGCCAAGCATTTTTGATGAACTTCTCTCCCCGAATTTGTGTCAATCAGACCTTGGAGCTTACCCACTGTTTGTTGCCGTGGCAAGTCCGGTACTGAGAGAATCAATTCCACGTTTGCGGAGGAGGTAAATGTGCCACTGAATGAGAGCGAAGAACGGAGCCTTCTCATAAAACTCCACTGGGGCAGACAAATTTAAGAAGGAGGTTCTTAGGAACGAAAGAAATGGTCTGCCCTATGAATAACATTCTCGTGGTTGATATAAGCCTGGCACATACAGCAGGGTTGTCCTACAACTCTTATAGATTGTCATCATTGGCGGTTTTCTTTTCGTATGTCACAGAGGAGGTAGCTATTGTGGCAGTGATCGATAAAGCCGGCTAGCTGTGTCATGGGTGACTTAAATGAAGCTGTCGAAGTGGCTAGAAAAGAGGTGGTTGATGGTAATCCCTTCGTAGGCTATTACGTGGGATGTCAGCGAACTTGCGTATAATTTGGAATGTTGGTACTCGCAGAGAAAGGCCTTGAAGAACCATAAAATGTGAATGGAATCACGGCGGATGCAAGACGGAAAATCATGGTATCGCAATCTTGCTTTTGCGAGCAGGTGGTGACAGATCGGATGACGCGTCAACAAAGATGATGAGCAGGAGTGGTGTGCCTGGGCGCCTGATCAACTCTCCAGGCAGTCGGCCTTGATTTCCTGATCAGGTAATGTCCATGCATGCATTGCGTGTCTGCCATCGACTCCCTTATCTCAGATAAAGGCACATCTTTCCAGCCAGATGTGCTGCATTGATCAATACAGTCCACTCTTCTCACAGATTAAAAAATGCATCGGTCGTGCATTCTCGCCTTGATCTCCGCCATAGGAGCTGCCACCTCTCCTCTTGCCGCTGACAGCGTTCCCCCCGAACCTGTCCAGAATGCGAACCACATCTTCAACGCCATCCACTCGTCCATGAGACAATGGGGCTCGGCACTCAACCACAACGGCATGTCATTTTTCCTGGCAGAAATGCCACAGGGAATCAAGCTCTACCACGGTGACGGCCATCCAGAGCACATCACCGGAGTCCGATGGCTGGCCTTCGACCCCGAGCATGCATTTGCCTTCGCGCGATCAGGACCGAAGCGACCCGAGACACCTCCGAAACTGTCATCTGGCTCCCAGCAAGTGATGGGCGGAGACCAAGATGGACCAGCCGGGGAAGACAATGGCGGATGGCTCCACACCTACACTACGGCCAAGAATCTTCGCCTCATTCTTATCGATGGAATGTCAGCTGGCAAATCCAAGATTGGGACTCTCGACCTGCAGGACCGGGTGCTGTTTGCAGATGAGATCAACGGTGGCGTCTTGCAGGAGAATGCGCGTGCAGAGGCCGTGTGTCGAATTGCAAGGGAAGAGTGGCATGATCGGGTGGATGGGGTTATTCGGCTGGCTTCGGGGTTCGAGGTGATTCTCTGCAACTCAGAACAGAACCTGGAGCCTGTTCATGTGGCGAGAGTGAGGTCTTCTAGTCCGAGGAAAGGGGACAATGAGAAGAAGGGAGGGAAACCGACCGAGGTCCTCCAAGTGATGAGGACCAGGTACAATGGCATCGGCGGTGAGCGGGTGGTCTTGAACTACGATCATTTCGTTACGGCTTACAACCATTCCCTGAATCTTTTTCCGGACGACAGCACCGTCCCACGTCTTAACCACCTTCCATTTGCAGAGTTGAAACCCATCCGCAAGAGCCTCACATCCCTCGTAATGGCGCATGATGTCGGACACAGACAGGTAGCCTGGCAAGCGATCACTGATATGATTGTCCAGAAGTACAGCCACCCGCTGCGTGAGCTGGCTTCAAGACACCACCACCACCATCACGGCTTGTTCTCTCTGGTTGCAGAGGTTGCACGCATTTGGAATACATTCGTCGATCAGGACAACAGAGATGTTGACGAAGAAATGGAGAGATGCGCAACTCAGTTCATCCCTACCAATGCTGCTGATGACTCGCTTGCTTATCGTGCGGTTTATGCTGTTAGCAGTCGAATCTGCGCTTCGTTGGTCGAAGTCCTGGAGGCGAAAGAATATGATTTCGCGGTTGATGTCTTGCAATCACTGATGGACTATTTGAGCTGGGCAGTGTGGAAGGAGTGCCACGGCTGCCATGACGATGAGTTTTGTCAAATCCCGATCTGGCCTCAGGGATCGTGGGACGACTTTGAGCACCCGCGTTGTCGGAAATTTGAATCAGCGTACCAGGGTCCCAATGATTTCTGGGGACCCGTGTGGAGATGAGAGGACTTGCTTACATTTGAAAATCGAGTATAGGTGCAGTTGGCTGAACGTGCCACCAAGCTGCAATTTATGTTGGACATTTGACGCATTTACTGTGGTTTTAACCCATTTATGATTGACTTTATAACTCAAATTAAGTATAATGTCAAACGTGGGATGAAGCATCGTCTAAATGAACAACCCCTCCAATCATGCATGCACGTCCGGCAGTCCCGTAACATAGAACAACACAGCCTCGGGCCCCTTCATAAAATACTTCCCCTCTCCCATCCCACCCCACTCTCTCCACAACACATACCACTACTAAAGTACAACAACGACAACCACAATCGCACCTCAAACCTCTCCAAACCCAAACCTCTCCACCCCCAAGCACTACCTACTACCACTCACGCACCCCCCAACCATGCCCGCCGTTCTCCCACCAAACTACACCCTCCACCAGGGCTACCCCCGCCGTCGAATCCTACCTCCACCTCCGCCACACCAAGAAATACCCGAAACCACCAACCGCCCAACAAGCCGAATCCGCCCTCCGGGGAAGCTGGTACGGCTGCTACATCACCTACACGGCACCAGCTCTATCTTCCACCCCCGACAACCCCACCACCACCAACCCGGAAACGCAAAAAACCGGCGAAGTGGTCGCCATGGCCCGCCTCATCAGCGACGGAATCTGCACCTTCCACCTGACGGACCTGCTCGTCGCCGCGGACCACAAGTACAAGAAGCTGGGGAACGTGGTCGTGGCGCATCTCCGGGGGAAGATACGCGAGTATGTGGTCGGCTTGGGGATGGGCGAAAAAGATAAAGAAGGAAAGGAGGAGGAGGAGGAGGAGGAGGCTGCCCTTCGGAGCACGGAGGTCACGATGCTGGTGCATGCGTGGCCGGAGGAGCACGAGATCTATTATGCGGAGGGGTTTGTGGAGGCGTGGCCGCCGTCGAGGGGGATGGTGTTGGATTGGAGGCAGATTCGTGATCTTGATTTTGATGAATGATTTGGGCATGGATGGGGTGGCTGTGGGTGAGCTGGGATTGATTGGAGAGCTAATGTGGGTGACACGGGGTTGAGTCTATGTGATCGATGAATTTATGGCGATGGGACAGATCCAGACTCCAATTGCTACTTAATCCGAGTTAAAAAGATGAAGCGGGCGTAATGTAATGGTCATTGCTGTAAAATTGACATCCTCAGGCATCAAGCCGGCACTAATACTCATCCGACTCATCGCCATCATCCTCCTCCTCCCCCTCCTCCACATCCCCCTCAAACTCCTCCCACTCATCATCATCCAAATCATCGAAATCATCATACCCGGGAAATCCGGCCTCATCCTCATCATCCGACCCGACCAACATCTGCACATACATCTCCTGCAACAACTCGCGGAACGCCTGCTCATGGCCCTCGGCCAGCGCCAGCCGCTCGCGCAGCACCTTCTTAGGCTCCCACTTAGTGGGATCCATGAGCTCCTCCTCGGTCTCGAACAGCGTATCGGCCAGGGTATTGGCAAAGAAGCCCATGAGCAGCGTGCTGACGCCCAAGACATACTCCGTCGAGCAGCTCCAGCCGGACTCGTCGCGGGCCAAGCGCGTCGCCAACCCGGCCACGTCCTTCGTGCGCAGCAACTCCCCGAAGTCGCTCTCGGGGAGACCCTGGATCGCTCCCTCGGCGCCCTCAGCCGCGTAGCGGATCAGCGCGCGCGTCTCGTCCCAGTCGACCGTGTGGCGGTCGCAGAGCAGCATCAATAGGATCGAGGTCGGGCACTCATTGTGCCGGGTCTCGCCGGCCAGAACACCGTGGAATGCGGCGGCCTCGGCCTCCAGCCGGCCGTGGAAGGGCGTCCAGAAGGCCGTGTGCCACGGGTCCGCGGCGGTCGAGGACGGGTGCTTGGCGGCTTCCTCCTGGATCCCCGTGGGCAGGTACTTCTGGTACCGCGTGACGGCCCAGACGCTGTAGAGGTTGTCGAGCTCCTCGCCGAGCTTGACCTTGGTGGCGAGGTCGAAGGAGAGGTTGACGGGGGCGGCGGGGCTGCTGAGACTGCCGCCGGTGGGCTCGAGCGACTGCTCGTACTGCATCATGCGCATCGCGGCGTTGACGTTGCCCGGTTCCTCGAGGAGCGTCTCGCATGCTTGCTGGTAGGTGTGCAGCAGCTCGGCTTGCTCGGCGGACAGCTGCAGGCCTGGGTGGTGCTCTAGGGCCTCGGCGTAGCTGAGGCGCTCCTTCAGGCCTTTCTTGTTGGTCGTGGAGAGCTCCTTGTAGGGCGTCGGAGGGGCGAGGTAGCGAAGCGGATTCATCTTGTTTTTTTACCTTTCGGTGCGCTTATTCTTTTGTGGTGTGTTGATGATCCCCTACGGTGGCTGTAACTTATGGCGGTAAGAAAAGAATCTGTCGGGTTGCGCGCGCACGGGCCAGGGTCCACTGTTTTCAGGAACGGGTACGGGTACGGTACCGGTGGGTCGGGGCTGCAAAGCTTAAGGGCTGGACCGGACATTTGCAAAGCATCGCAATTAACAATTTACAGTAGACCGGTGTATTATGGTTCAAAGAAATGGAAGACACATTCATTCTTGGTACTATGGCAGAAATTAACAACATTCTGGTGCGGCTTGTCTGACTCAGTACATGTACACGGGCATCGCCCGAGTCAGAATACTTCCCAGACCTAGACAATCGCTAGATCACTCTCGCCACCTGAAGCGTTCTTCGCGCAGGAGTGCATTGATTGTGTTCAGATGCCCGAGCAATTCTGGGAATTCATCACACATACTCGGATCAAGGATAAATTGCCTCAATTCCTCTTCTTCCGATCCGAAACATCCTCGATCAACCGACGCACATGTGCACTTAACCCAGGCCCTTCTTTCCATGGCGGGATCACCGGGATTGTGGGATCGATTCCCAGAATGGTCTTCAGGCTGCTGAGACGCTGCTCTCTCTCCAATGATCTCAAGGATTCCACCTGCTTGTCGAAATTCTCGTTCTGGTTTTTCTCATATGCGTTGATCCGGAGATGCTCCAACCTGGGCGGCAACCGATCAGCAAGCTGGTATTCATCGTCTCTCGCGTTCCCCACCCCCCTCGCCATGTACAACAGGTACTGAATCTCCAGATACAAGTGCTTCAAGGCGGAGAAGTCGGCCAAAGAACCGGCTTGGTCCCAAATCCAGATCGGCAGCTTCACTTGCCCATCGATCAAAGCCATCTCATGCGCAATTCGGATTGCTCCCATTTGTCCGTGTTTCTCGAAATCCTCACTTAGGCCAAGAAGAATCCGTTCTACCGTATCTGTATTAAGATCTATGTATGCGGCATCTATATGTAGAAGCTCCAAGGTTGTACGGTGGACCAAAAGCGCTTGGAAGACGATTCGAAATGCGGTCAATGTACCTCTAAGGTCGCGACCGACTAACTCGGCCCCGATGGAGCATCCAAACTCTCGGAGCTGCTTGCAAAACAGATGATTCTTGCCAAGTCCATGCTGTCGACCGTCGTGTGCTCGATCCGGATACGGGTAATATTGGACGAGGCAAAGGGGACCCCGTGATTACCGACGACGTTTGTTCTCAGCCCATCCATGCCAATCGACTCAATCGATGGAAGACGGCGAAAGAGATTTATGAAGTCAAAGACGTCCGTCTCAAGAATGGCTTCATCTTCTATCCAGGATGTGTCGCACGTCTCGTCGATAAAGTATACGTCGCGAAGCTTTCTCAGGAGCTTCGGCCCTCGGGCACCCGGGAACGTGTACCTGTTGTTGATTTGGTGCAGAAGCCAATGCAAAGGGAGCCTTATACGCTTGTGGTTGACGGAGTCTGTCTGCCAGGGCACGAAAATCTGGCTGGGAAAGGGCTGGGAGAGGGCCATGGATTCTACCTCCGGTGCCACGGAGATAAGAAGTGCTGTCAGAACCTGCGCGAGAAGGGGCTCGTGGCAACGAAAAAGCCTAGATTGGGTTTGGGGGTAAGCACTGAAATGATTGCAGCTCAAGGGAGGGGGCCGGCTGACCTGGCTGGATGATTGGCTGGATGTCTGACTAGATGAAACTCCTCTTTTTCCCTGCGATGGGTGACACCGGAGATCTGCTTAACTATCGTGATCAGGGGTTCAATCCCACGGTCAGGGAATCCTGCTCTGTAGATTGCAGCTCGGATCATTTCCATGTTTTCCTCAGCTGGTGATGACGCATCGAATTCACAGGAGGGTGGGTGCCGGTAGGTCATCGTCACAGTCTCCCAGTACTCAATATGACGCGCATAGCGGCCTAGAGATGGCTGTTTCAGGATGTCGATCAGGGCCGCGAAGGCGCTCTCAAGATGCTTGGAATTGTTTGTAATGCGGATCTGGCGGAACCTCTCACGGGCCCTCATATCACACGCCTGGTAGAGATGGGAAGACTGTGCAGCCAACACCGCAATGTCATCGTAGGACTGTAGAAAAGAGATAATATGGAGTATGATCTCGGTCGGGAGATTCGTGAGTTGACCCATCTTTGGCAGCGTGATCAGCCTGAGCGTGTGTATGCCCTTATTAATGGAAATAGAAATCCCCCCTGCATGAACGATCGAACGATCGAACAGATTTTGTTATTGTTTTTGCGTTCTCAGAAGCCCACAGTACGAGCACAAATTCTCACGGAAACGCACTGTCCCAGGCAACCATCTGCGGGACAGTTGATATCAAGACCCTGCAGCACGGGTCGTCTGTCTCGTGAAGAACAGCGTTAACAAGTGATAGGAGATGCAGTAGTGATCAAACTGCTGTGGTGGTAGCTGGGCATGCACGATCAGAATGTATTGCTTGATATGTAGGTAGGAAAGAGTGCAAGGTTGTAAGAAGTATGGTCACAGTGAAAGAGAAAGAAGTCAAAGGAGACAACTCTTTCTGTGCGATATGGATCATAACAGGAGTCTCTTATTACCGAAAAGGGGCAAGCGCCTTCTCCCGTCTAACACTCCCAAAGCTTCGCTCACATTTCCTCTGCCTAGTGACTTCTGCAATTTACACAAAGGGCAAACCAGAAGCCTGACATGGCAGATCTGTCAGCAAGATAAGAGCCAAGAGTTATGACAACATGTATCCTTGAGCCACCCTTGCAAAGAAGTTAAAAACATGAAGACATAGAGCGTCGATCGGTTCCCAACAATTGCTTCTCACTCAAAGGCTGGGTCGCAGGACTGCTACATCAGGAAGATGCTTCGCAGATGGCATCTCGCAACATCGCTGCCCTACCCATCGATCCGGAAGGGAATCGAAGAATTCCAACAGCCACCATCCAGCCAATCCCCAGTGACATTCCGAACAGGAACATCTTTGCCAAACTCAAGGATAACGCCCCCTCCAGGCGCACTGCCATTGAACGCAGTCCATCCTACAGTGGTGTTGATTGTCGAGGCATCTTTGAGGTATGCTAGGAAGAAATCCTGCATCGTCTCCGAGGTTTTGACCTCGAGCTCGGTGATATTGCCGACATCCAGCATATAGGTGCCGAATATCATGAGGAGATCAGTCCAGTGAAAGGCGCCGAGCCAGGGGACTGGGCTGATGTTACTGAAGTTTCCTGCGAGAAGACAATTGTTAGCCCCAGACCATTTACCTAGGGTGACGAACGTCTACTTGCCGGCCCAATAATATCGGTAGGTGTCAAGGCCGATGGACGCGCGAAGCTCCGAGTCAGAACGTGCAAGACAGTCGGACAATCCTTCTTCTTCGGCAACGTATGTACTGTTCTGATCCGGAAACTCCCTGGCGGCGTCAGATCGAATCGACGGTCCCGGAGCAACCTTCCTCTGAGAATATCGCTCGGTCTCATTCGAGAAGATGTATCTTTCATCGGCTAGATTGCAGGATTAGCCCGACAGTCGAAGGCTGAGGGAGCTAAACTCACGAATATAGTTAGTAAAAGCAATCGAAGGCGTAGCGTTGTAGCGGTTAATGTATTCCTCAATCTGCACCCAGGAAACCTGTCGCATACACTCAAGCTCGGCTTCGTAGTCGTCTCCATAATTACATCCAAGTCCCTTGGCAACAATGTCAAAATCTTGATAAACATCACCGGCCGTTGCCAGGTCCAGGGTGGCCGATGCACCTTGCGAGATCACTCCGAACTTGGCAGCGAGAGGGTCGTCGGGGAACGCAAGAGTATACAGATGCGTCAAGATACCTCCTTGCGATTGACCCCACAGCTAGTTGCCCAATCAGAGATTAGATATAGTAGAGGATAATCCTGAAAATCGTACCATTATGTTTTCAGCATCTCCTCCAAAAGATTCGATATTCTCGTAGGCCCATTCGACTGCAGCTCTGACATCTAGCAGGGTCAAAGAGGTCTCATTCAATGCCCGGGATTTGGGATCTGCAAACAAGGTCAGTCCAATGTCTCTCTTGGTAGTAAGGTCAACCCACTCCCGAAGATATTCGATCGATAATTGATGGTAATAACAATGTGCTCCTGAGATCGCGAGACCCAATGTGCCGGCAGCTGAGAGGGAATATCAATTCCACCTGTGATACCGCCGCCACCTGTTACGAACAACGCCACCGGGAGTTTAGAGGTGCGAATTGCTGAAGCAGGCGTCCAGATAGCCATTGATAAACAATCTTCGGCCGACGACCAGGCAGTGGAGCCTTGATCCAATTTCTCGCCGATGTTGAGCAGCACATTGGGTGGCTCGTAGGTATTCCAGAAACTGGCTGGCGCAGTCACGTACTGAGGACAAGCTGTCAAGGATGTGAGTAGACGCCGAGGAACAAATTTTAAGGGTACCGTAGGTAGTTACCTGGGCCATAAAAGGTAGAATCGATCCGCTTCTTGGACCTTTGCGGCTTTTGCGGAGGCATCCAACGTAGATCCCCAACGGGAGGCTAAGAAGACAAGATCAACATGCGGTATGAGAATCGTCCGAGAAAAGCTTGAATGTACCTGCGCATATGGAACTCGAAGGAATTGTCGAACATTGGGGTAGGTATCATTGAGCATGCCAATGAAAGTTCCAGTGTGCGTCTCGACAGTCAAGTTCGACCAGTTCGACAAGGTGCGTGGGGCTTCCCATGTGAAATTCGCATAGTAAGGGTCTTCTGCACTGGCTGATACCAGAGTGGCCAAGCTCAGAAGACTAAGACTAGAATACCTCATGACGCTGAGAAAGATCTATGGCAATACGATTTATGCAAATGAGACTCCGTAGCATACAACGACAGGGGAAAAAACACGGAAGTAGGGCCCATTTTTATAGGCCTACCCCATGACATAGCGGCCCTAAGCTCAACTCCATTGTAGACGAATCCTTGTTTTGAACGCAGTATACAAGGGATCTTGCGGGATGGCACCACTTTTGCCTGCAATGTGGGGTTGCAAAAGGCGGGGAAATCTTGCGGAGACCATCCACCTTGTCCATGAACGGCAATCATAGCCGGTTTCCGCTGTAGACCCGGACGAAGAGACTTGAAACAGTAAACTTCACGACGAATGGTTGCTTGAAGGCCGGATTATCCCGCGGTGTCATAAAAGCATGGTCCCCTGCTCGGATCATCGGATGATGAGGGAAAAGATAATATCCGGATCATTGAACAGCTCAAGCTTTTCTTGGGCATGATTGACATACGGGCCGCCGAGGTCGGTTCAAGAAGCCTAAATGGGCTGATTAAAAAAAGGCTCCCTTGCAAAAGCTGGTACACTTTTCTAATGCGGTGACCGTTCTGCTAGGGATGATGCGCACTTCTAGTGTCACAAAGGCTTCATGTCTCTCAAACAGTCATCTCAACAACATCGGCAACGGTAGCCTAAGCAGCTGGAACAAGAGATAGCCCTTCAACATACAAGGCTCTTATTGGGTAATGCACATTCGTGATGGACACCATCCACTAGATGCTGATCGCGCAGCATGATTCAGGTTCCTTTGCCCAACCCAGGCCTTTTCAGGTCAAGTTTGCCCAGCAAAGCTACGCCAGCCGCCAGGGAATCCGACTTGATGGGAAGGACTTTCGATCGAATCTTTCGTGCGCAGAAAAATAGTAGTATGCTATGCCTTGAACCATTTAGATTAGCTTCCTATCTTTATCAAGATTCCGAGAATGGCTACCTCTACGAGGAGTCGCATTTGTGACTGGCAAGGCAGTGGACGGGCGACCAAACCTATTCCCTCCAACTGCATACAGGCCAGAGAACCTTTTTTCGATACTCCCAACTCACAAACTCGTGTCTCGAGAACACCCATGAAGCTCTAGACGTAATCATTACCAGAAGTAGGCAGTATTGTTCATCAAATTGACTACTGCTTTGAAGAAAAAGCATTGCAGTCTTGAAGGATGGTGAAACCCAGAGATCCCTGCGTTCATCAAACAACTAGTATGAAATAGGCCATGAGATCTTTGTGCAAACAACCCAAACATTGTGAAGAGCAGGCAACTTAGGATACTGCAAGGTATTGCCTATTGATCTGGACTGGTAGATGCTTGGGTGCTTAATGCCTTAGTGCTCATTCCTCCTATGTCGATATTCAGTTATGCATTTAACTGAGTTGTGAAAAATACGCATCTTCCTTTTCCTGTTTGTACAATCAAAAATGAAGCGCAAAGAGCCCGAGTGTCGCCCACAATAAAAACTTCTAGACAGTTTCAGACCAAGTTTTACCTGTTGAGGGGACCTATATTGTGACAAAATACGTCTCCACTCTTGCATGACACTGATCAAGATGTCAGTCGCCTAGCTAATCTGTGTTATCATAGACGATGAGAACAGATCTGATCAGGACAGAAGGTAAGGTTGAAGTCCAGCTCAGAGAGATCCGTAGTGAAAGATGATCTTTTAAGTGAATATGTCAGATGGCCCTGTAGAAGTAACACAGAATGAATCACTGTCACTTCAGCAACTCGGTCACTGAATCAATATCATTGCCTCCGTACTCAGTAACTGCCTGTCTCTCGCTCCTCCAATACTTCCTGCCTTGACAATGACACTCTACAACGTCTCTCAAGATCAGTATCACTCATACGAAGCTGGACTTTGACACGATTGCTCACAATATCCTGGTTGAAGATCTCACGCACACCCTCGCAGGTTGCTTTAACCGAGGGGTGGGAAAAACACGTTACGAAGATCAAAGTACGTATCCTTCATGGCGCGATTGAAGATGCATACGCTAACCGATCATGTCTCTAGACAAGCAAAAGGGCCACAGTCAAGCGTTCCCAAACCCCGTATCTCACACGCCAAGCGGAGACTCCGTCCGATATTCCTCACAAAACCCGCGCACTTCGCTCCGTCTAGTCAGACTGTCCGAGAATGGAGGACCTGACCAAGGGCTACAGAAGTGACTTTTCCGGGCTGCGCCCTTTTGAAAGAGCGGCGGCAGTCAGAAAGGTCCAGGGCGAGATCCTCGCTGGACTCCCGCTCAACACCCTCTACGTCGTGCTCTACGTTCGCGCCGACCCTCCCATCGCCAACGACTTCCACTGGGGTCTCTATATCCACACTGACCCCTCCAGTGGCTTCAAGTACCATGTGAAGAACCCGAGCACCGACGGCAAGGGATGGCTTGCGGACCACGGCAGAACTTCAGGTCTCTTGAAGTCTAACCTTCTTTGTGTTACCATTCAGATCGCACGCGTGCCTGGCGATAAAGTCGCTCAAGTCGATCCCATCATGAGGTTCTATGATGGAAACCTGAACGCGATGCCTGGTATCACTTGCCGCATTTGGGCGCTTGCAATTCTGCAGAAGCTCATGGACCAGGGCATTGTCAAATGCAGCAGTGTCAAGGACCTGGAGGCGGAGTGTTTGTCAGTGGGGAACCATTACATGGTTGATGCTGCAAACTCTCGCCAGCCACGCCCAATTGTGAAGTCGCGCGTGTGTCTTTGAAGTGTGGCCATTGCGGGCTCTTCTCGGGGGAGTACGCAATACAGAGCTTTACCACGCTGGAAGACACTTCTCGGTGATCTTAATTTGGCTGCTGTGCGTTTTCATTTGATTTTCATACTAGGTATTGGCTGTGATTAATTTTTTGCTCGTCGAAAAGTACGTAGCACTAGCTCAATACAAAAATTTCTCCTTGAGAGCCTCCTCGATCAAGTATGCAGACATGATACGGCAGCCACAGTAATCTGCAGGAATGAAGATCGAATATGCAAATCAAGAATGTACCGGAAGGCAAGCTGATGAACAGCCGCCCCGGAAACTTAGCACCTATTGTCCTAGAGGAAGGCATAAGAGTCCACCGTCAAGTTGTTTAGAGCACGATCATAATCCAGTTCCTCAAGATACTCAGAGCCTCCAATCCAAGACACTGCTCGGAACCACCAGGAATTCCTCCCGAATCGCATAGCTGTGGTGAACTCCCAGTATTCTGGATACCAACCCGCAGACTCCCAGTCGAGAAACCCAGTTAGGTGACCATCGTCACCGACAAGGATATTATGGGCTTTTAAGTCACCTTGGCTGAAAACCATTCTATACTTTCGTTGATCTAATTTCTTTGCCGTTGCCAGGGTTTTCTCAAACTCGGCTTGTGATTTGAAAGCATGATTTGAAGCCGTGGATAGCAGAAAGTCATGCAACTGTGTCTGATCTGTGAATGGTCCCATGATATGATGGGGAACGCGTTGACTTCGTAGACAAGTTCCGATCGCTGATGAGACCCAATTTTGGCGTGAGGAAGGGGGCGTCCACAAGCGCATGGTCTGCACGCACGTCTTCAGCTCCTGTAGCCACGGCTCCTCGCTCTCCGGATCATATTCTGTATCCTCCCAGTTATTCAAGTCGATTCCTGGGAGTCGAGTCATCAGGATCGAGACTCTTCGGTTGCAATCTGGAAAAGGATGTTCGCCATAATTCAGAACTTTTGGCACAGGCAATCCACCGGCTCTTGCCATCTGTGTAGCGACCGCTTCCTCGACGCTGCTGCGGTCTGTCCATTTGATCACGAGTCCGAATGGTAGTGGAATGATATTGTAGTCGAAATGGATTCCGAACCACGAGCAGTACCACTGGGAGAAGTAGCGTAGCGCTCTGTGCACGAGACCCCATGCTAGCCTGATGGGTTTCCAGGAAACACGAGGTACTGGAGGTGTGGTTGGGGAGACGGTGAAAGGAGCCCGACAAGGCCACGTATAGTCAGGACGTAATATCGATGGCAAGAATGATGTCGCCATGATTGTTCGTTGGTGAAGTGTTGTCGAAGGTAAGTAAGATAGTTGTTGTTGTCTTTGTAGATCGGGTGGAATCTATGGTGATCCGCCAGGCCCACCTTCCGTTCTGCCGCCGTTGACCGTCTCGGTTTAGCCTCAGCTATACTTCAGTCTTGGTCGTCAACTCTCCACGCTCTTTACTCGCTCACTGTTTACTGTATGCCTCAGACCCTGGACTAACTTTTCCAAGTCACAAAGCTTCAACAGACAAAGCAAGCTGTGTTCGGTCAATCCTGATGATTATTCACGGCTGGAGGATATGCTCTTCCCTACGTGTCGAGAAATTTCACCATTTATCTCTGATGCGGCATCGCACATAATTCGTTCTATACAAAAGAGTCTCTCTGGTCCTCGAAGATCTTTGTCTGAAATTCATATCATGGTTCTTGGATTTGCACGTACAAAGACTGATTGTTGGGAAATGGGAGTACTCAAGTCCATACCCTTGGATGATCTACCAGCATAGGCCTTTCGAGTCAGCTCCCTCCACCCTATAGATGGAACGTCGAACTAATGCTTGGTACCTCACAGGCGACTACCATGGATCCCAATCCGCTACCGCTACTGAGCGCACTTTCCTCGACTGCGCTTCCGGGCTACTGCTCGAGGCAGTCACCGACGACTACCTAGTACCTAGTATCATTGTTGCGACCCTAAGAGACGTGCCTGGCAATTTGTCCGCTACAAGTCGGTGCTCTTCACTATCACTTTCATACCCGAGATACCTCTTATTTTTAGCTGTTATACCAAAGATATCATTACCTAATTCAGCTTTCCTCTTGATCTGCGCGATGTCTGGTCCCTCGAACCATGCTTTTCGGTAAGTAAACCACCCACAAAGTTTCCCACCGACGGAGCTTCAGTTCGACTAACCAGCTTTACAAAGCCCCAGAAGTTCTACAAAGACCTGGATACAACGGATGACTGCCCTCTCACCTCGTGTGCGTGTCTCGACTGGAGACCCCTCTTACTACAGCCGCGATCGCCTTAGCAGCCTTCCTATAGAACTATTATATATGATAGCCGACTTCCTGCTACCACAAGATGAAGCATCCCTTTCGATATGCAGCCATTATCTATATAATATCTTCGGATGTTTCCCTTTCCCTTGCCGACAGAATGCCTCAAGAAACATATTTCTCCAAAGAATGGCTCGAGACCTTCCCGAGTACGTCTACTGCACTTCCTGCTACTGTCTACACTCAAAGAACACTCTGGGTCCACCGGGACCTCTTAACCAGCCTTCGATCCTTTGGAATAAGCACGGTATACTTGATTACGATCATTCCTGGGCCCTTAGAAGAACCACTGTGGCCTTTTCTGCCGCATATCGTTTCAGGGGCATTCACCTTCACTTGGCGCTGAAGAGGTATCATTGCGGGCCTGCGCATGGGGTGTCTACGAAATGGCTATCCTACATCCAGGTCAATCGGGACCCGGCGTCGCCTGGAACAAAATTGTTCTCGGCTGACGTGCAAATACTTCCAAAACTGCACCGCGTGTGCCTTCGCATACAAACCTGGTTCTTGGCCAATCCCAATAACTTGTATTACATGTGGACTATTCCATTTCCACTTTGTGACCATCTGTTCGTCCCTGACTTCGATGACATCAGGTACTGTATGCAGGACAGTCGCCAGTCTGGTTGCCTTCCGGACAAGTACCCTCATCCGGAGTTTTACCGCTGTCCTCACTGTAAGATGAAGTTCGAGATACGCCTGGTCTCTTGCGGCAACGACGGTGATGCTTTCGTTATTACCAGGTATCTAAATCTGGGCTCGGGTGGCGTCCACCAGGAATATAAATGGCAACGACATGTCGGTGGTTCTGTTCTCTCGACTTACGACAACCTCACGCTTCAGCCCCAGGGCTGGGGCGAAATGATCTTGGAGCATGAGAGTAGTAACGGACTTTCCTATCAAGATCTGACCCACCGAAACGGTCGTCTTTTATACCAGAGAGCATATGAGCGAGAGATGGATCAACTGTTGGAAGGAGAGTGGGTACTACAGCAAGACGAACGACTACCGCAGGATCTGAGAGCGGCACTACCGATCCGTCGCCGTTAACTACACCGTGTTTCCCAGAATCGGCATTTAGACGGCTGTCTCTGCAATACTTGTTACTTCCTTCTTTCCTTCTTTCATCTTCTTCTCTTTGCTTTTTGCTTGCCTGTTTCGAAAAACCAGCAATGATGCAATGTTCAGATCCGTTTCGTCTTGAGGCTCATTGCCTTCTCCGAGAACAACACATTCTTAGCTTTAACTGCACAGTACACCTTGCACCCACTTCAACTTAGATAGATCTTCTGGTGTTGTGAGCCGAGCAGTGGATCCCTAATTAGCTAATGGAAGAACGCAATCAGCATTTACCTGTGCCATCCAGCTTTATTATGCGCAAAATCCTGTTACCTCCGGCAGAATGAAAGCCTCTACGGAGGCTTGCTAGCGCGCCCAAAAGCGACTACCACATAAATAACCAGAGCGTCAACTCTGGAGTATACAGCCTATTATGTACTGTACCTATCGTTCTTCCACAATACTACAAAAAGTTCGGCGCGGGCATCGGCGCAAAGGTTCAACCTTTATGGGGAATTTCGGCGCCCGGAGGTTTTAGCTCACACCGGTTGAACCCCTAAACGTCCGGGGGCGGACTCGGAGGGTTTATGGTTCAACCTTCGGCGGGTTTGGGCTTTTTTAGTTACCGGGTTCAACTTACCCGCTCGGGGTTTCCAAACCGAGGAAGTTGGTCCCCGGAGACTATTTACATACTACGACGTGATTTCATTGGTAATTTGCTTATGGCTATTGTTGGGGCATTGGTGGGAGGGTATTGATTTGCTGATAATTTTGTGAATGGGTGGCGAAGTGTTAAAACTCTCGGATTATTCATTGCAGTAGAGAAAGTGTTCATGTTTCATGGCTCGTAGCGCGTCATAAATTAGTGTCTATACATAATGGCCAGAGTCTCGGATAACCAGCGGGTGGGCTCACTGGCTCGGTAAACAATGCGAGGTCGCGCTCTGTGGAGGCATCGCGAATGGCGAAAGTGGGCATGCATTCCCACTTAGCACGGACGCGAGGCGATACCCCATGGTCGACCCGATGCACTCCAGTCCCTTTCGACACAGAGAGACCTGCTCTGCTGTGGAGAAGGGCGAGTTGGCCACCAGCCACATTGGCCATAGTAATGTCGAGCTATTACCCAGCTTGCTATGCGGGTGGAGTTGGAACGCGCCTGTGGCTTCGTTGATTTGGCCGAGGATTGTGGTTACGGTCAAACAGATCAGATCCGTCAGGTCCTCAATTCGATCTTCGAAGTCGATTTCGTAGAGCGATGTGGGATTATGTGGGCCTTCATCGGATGAGTCGTCGTCGCTACCGTACGGGTCGTGTCGGGGAGGGTGTGGTGAGGCTTCAGGCGTTGTTGTGTCTTCCAGATCGTCGAGCGCGTCGCAGCATGCTATTACTTGGAGGTAGAAGAAGATTTGGGTGGCTTGTACGACGGCGAGGAAGCAGGTCGTCCAGGGGTCGCGAGGAGTTTGTGGCTTCTCGGGAGGACTGTTCTCGAGAGTCGTGTCGAGGTATTGGCGTTTCCAATGACCGGGAATCCGTTCGTTCCAGGTGTCGATCTCGTCGAGGATGCAGCGGGCGCGCCACAGAATTGAGCGGAGTGATTTGGCGGGTTTCGAGCTGTGACCCACGGTTTCTCGGGTTCGTTGGACAGAGTTACAGAACTCGGATATCTTTCCCGTGATGATTCCCGAACGATAGATGAAGTCCGGCTCGTAGATCATATTGATCGACGAAGGCAGAGAGGCATACTGGTATTGGTTGTTGGCTATGGCTTGAATTTGCTGCTGGCCTGTTAACCTTGTGATTTTGGTCGGGCTGGGTGAGTTGACCTACGGTCTGAGTGAAAGCCCAGCCAAAGAGGACTCGGCCATATTTGCTACTCCGAGGTGGCCTCCCTCGCAGCTGCATGAGGGAGTAGATTCCTGGGATGTGAGGGTTTGCGACGTCGCTGTGATCACCGCTTATGTCCTGTATTGGGTAAGCGAAGTCTTTCTCGTGGGAGGACTGACCTGGTTCACTTACAAGAAACATACTCAAGAAAAGTGCCGCTGCGAATACTTCATCCTTCAAATAAGCCCCTTCAATGCTGAGTGCAGTGCTCAGTGAGTTTAAAGCCAGTCCATAGTGCCGTCGAGCATTGGCATGCAGCTCTCCACGTCTGGAGACATTGTGCAAGGAAAGATAGGACACGCTAAGCACGGCATGCTTCAAGCAAGGGTCATCACCTTTCTCACGGAACAAGTCCGGAAGAAATGCAAGGTGACCCTCACAAGGAGACCTTTGGGCGTGAAGGACATACTGATCATAGAAGTACCCGAGGGACTGGGACTCCCAGCAAGGAGCAAGGGTGGGTACCAAAGGACCCAACCCTTCGGAGATTAGGTTGGTGGAGCATACTGATAGCTCCGAACCCTCAGGGTCTAAGTCCCCGGAATCAGCAGGAACCTTCGCATCATCTGTCAAGGTCTTGTGTGTTGAGCCGGGCTTATAGGTTCGAAATGCGAAGGCATCGGGATAGCCTGTGCATTGCCTGTTATGTGTCACGCAACGACGACAAACCGGTCTCTCCCCATCGCACTACAGAAGAGAATTATTAAGACCACACAGACATCCAACTTCTGAAAGTGACCAACATACCTTGACCTTTCGCTTACGGCATACATAGCAGCCAGTACTCAGTCTCCCAGGAAACACCATGGACGCATGTGTCAGGCAGGCAGTGCGTGGAAGTATAGGACGTTAGGCAAATGTGAATAGATCCGACAAGGTCGGAGGTTCACAGGTGAGAATGATTGCGATTGCAGTAATTGTCAATTCGGTCAGGAAACAGGTGATGGTGAGGTTGAGATGGAAAACTCGGGGGCGAGCCAGGCCCGACGGCGGCCATTACCAAGAGGGGTCACAGTCGGCAGACAGTTTCGGGTCCACAGCAAACGCCCTGCTAACTCCACCCGGTATCGGCTTTCTCCACCGAAACTGGTAGGGGGTCTCGCAAGCTACCCCCGAAATCGGACTAGGGTCTTGGCGCGCTCGTCTCCGCCGTTCATGGAATGGGCCATTCAGGATATGCGCATCCATCAGATATCGGGAAACATGTTGGAGGCGAGCATTGAGGTTCCACGTAATCAGTAGGCCAAGAAGAAAATGCTTTAATCCTCATCATGTGGCGAGGGGAGGAAATAGTGCACTTGTTGTTTGGTAGAATTTATACATCAAATTTTGGTGTCGAAAGTATAAACAAAAACTACACCATGCCAGAACAACATTCTCGCTTAGCGAAGGCCGAGGGAATTGCTTGCTTTATGTTTACTTCATTGGAGTGTCAGGTGACCTTCCATCTTGACATGCTGACCGATGAGGCAAGAGCAGAGCAATACCGGACCTCGTCACCGCATCAAAGTCTGTGATATGCGCCACGTCAACAAGACCAAAGAAGCCTACACAGAATGCTGCTGAATAAGTACAGCTCCTCTTGATCTACAATTTGAAGCGTTCAGAAATATTACTCAGAACCCCAGGAATTCCCCGGCACCTGTGAGAGCGGCAACTGCGAATTCATGAATACCGGCTCCATGAATGGCGACCGGCTCTAAACCCCAGGACCAGGGAACGATGACATTTGGTTTCCAGATGGCCTCATGCACTCATGATGAACAATCCTTCTAGAACAGGGCGGTGATTCACTGACCTGATGTCACCCCGTCAGCTCACAGCCACGAAACCTGTCCGATTTGGTGAAATGGGCTGCCGATTCATGCCTCTGAGTCTACGATTCTCCAAAAAACAGCCGATCTGGAGGATGAGGACCTTTCATATGCACTCCGGAAACCCTTGACTTTGCGTCATGCCGAGAGTATTGTTAAAGATTCCGACCAAACAATAGGCGCTGCAATGACCTGGACGGTCCACAGTCCACGGTCGCACTCCGGGCTTCCGCATTAGGAATTCCGGCAAATGTTCCATCAATTCAAGGTCCCAAGTCCGAGATCGCTGATTGGATCTACAACTTCTTGCGCCTTATCAGCAACCGAAGCCGAGTGACTCCAATCTTCACAGACTCATTTTTTCATGACTTGATGTGGTTCGTGCACCTTTTAACGCAACATGCACACAGAGTTAGCAAGTTGTATCAATCACATGCGCTATGTCCTACAAAGAGGCCATATCTCGTCGGCGCCAAAGCAAGCTCGTGGGAAACAGCCAGAGATCTTACTAAGCTTGAGGTAAGAACTGGGACAGCTCAACCGTTCTTGATTGACTATCCAAGATGCGGGACCGGGGAGATCGATGGATCGGAAAGCGGGCGTGCATCATCTCCACTGCTGCCGTTTCTGACCCCCGGGTTCTATGACGTCGCACCTCCGCTGGCGAATCCATCTCACATCTACTTCCACTTTAGGTCATCAGCATGAGTGGAATGAAAAAAACTGCTTATAAGACCACATCGGTTCCTCTTCGTGATACAACACCTCGACTTCGTTCCATCATAATACCGTTCGTCTTCATTTCGTCTGATAAATGGGGCACCCAATGTCATCTACACACTACACGTCTACTGAGGCCTACCATCTACCCTTACAATTCAGTCGAAGAAGCCTGGTCGACTCTGAAGAATATTCTACACTGACTGTGCACCGTTGCCATGACCTCGAGGAACCAGTCGCCGCGCTCCCCCCTATTTGACCCTGAGAAGTCGGAAAAGAAGGATTCTGGTCTTGGAGACTGCGACTTGAGCCCTGCCCGAAGGCCCACTAACATCCATGATGAGCATGCAGCATCCTCGGATACCGATACCGAAGTGCGAGGCAAATTCCGTGGCGATGGGAAGCGCGAATTGACTGAAGAGGATGCATACGAGAAACTTGGCTTCTGCTTCCCATGGTACAAGAAATGGGGGATTTTGACAGTTATCTTCGTTGTTCAAATGTCCATGAACTTCAACAGCAGTACATATTCCAATGCCGTGGTGCAGTTGTCGGAACATTTCCATATCAGCCAGCAAGCGGCTCGAGTCGGTCAGATGATCTTCCTGGTACCTACGCCTTTGGCTGCGAGCTATGGGCGCCATGGAGCGAGGAATTCGGTCGATGGCCTATTATGCAACTGAGCCTTCTTCTCGTGAATGTCTGGCAAATTCCCTGTGCCTTGGCACCTAACTTTGGAACCATGGTGGTTGGTCGCGGCCTTGGTGGGATTAGCTCCGCAGGAGGCTCGGTCACCCTGGGTATGACCGCTGACATGTGGGAGCCAGATGACCAGGGCTTTGCTGTCGCATATGTGGTCTTGAGCTCTGTCGGTGGGACGACTATTGGGCCTATATTCGGAGGAATGATGGAGCAGTGGTTGAACTGGCGATGGAATTTCTGGATCCAGCTTATTTTCGGTGGAGTCACCCAAATACTCCATTGCTTTTTCGTCACCGAAACAAGATCTACCATCTTGCTGGATCGAGAGGCGAAGCGTCGGCGCAAATCTGGTGAGGATCCAAATGTCTATGGCCCGAGTGAGCTCAAGCCTTCCCGGTTTGACGTGAAAGAAATCCTTTGCATTTGGCGTCGCCCATTCGAGATGTTCCTGCGCGAGCCCATTGTGCTTTTTCTATCTCTTCTTTCTGGCTTCTCCGATGCGCTAATCTTTACCTGCATCGAATCGTTCTCCTTGGTCTTCAAACAATGGGGCTTTAATCCACTGCATGTTGGATTGTGCTTTGTCGCTATTTTTGTTGGCTATCTGGTTGCATATGCCATTTTCCTGCCCGATATCTACCGCCAGCGCTTGATCCGACGACGAGATGGTGATGCGGCCCGGGTGGCTGAGCGCCGGCTCTTACTTTTGCTTTTCATCGCACCCCTGGAGACGATCGGACTCTTTGGCTTTGCCTGGACGTCCATGGGCCCGGAGTATACCCACTGGATGGTGCCTCTGGTCTTCGTATTCCTGATTGCCATCGCAAACTATGGTATCTACATGGCTACGATAGACTACATGGTGGCGGCTTATGGCGAGTATTCCGCGTCCGCCACGGGCGGGAATGGGTTCGCACGAGATCTTCTCGCCGGGCTATCCGCGATGTACGCAACCCCGATGTATGCCAACATTGGCGGACGCTTTCATCTCCAATGGGCTAGCACTATTCTTGGCTGCTTGGCTGTCTTGGTGACCATTCCGATTTACATCTTTTACTGGAAAGGCCCTGAGATACGGGCGAGGAGCAAGTTCGCACAGACCCTTGCCGCGGACAGGCAAAGACACACCACTAGACGTCGGAGCAGCCAATTCAGTGCGTCGAGGAAAGCTTCTATGGTGTAGAAGCATGTTGAAATCTTCGATTCGAATGTACTCTTTCCAACTTGTTTATAATATCTTGATGTCAATCTTAATCAATCCCATTTATAGAACTTCGTTCTCGACTTGAAATCACACAAGGTACTACAATATGGAAATCTCACTTGAGCTTCGTTAGCTGGAGATTGTCTAGCTGCTGCAGTGTGATTGTTTTTTTTAGCTCACTCGTTGGTTGGGAGAATTGATAGGTCTGCGGGCGGTGTGGCCTGAGGCATGGAGAGCCTGACTGAGACTAAACACCAAACCCCTGTTCAAATGTCTTACTTGTGCATTCCCCGCTCCTTCTTCACTTCTCAACTTTCTTCTTCTATTCCAGCTCATTCTTGGCGCTGCCTTCTCTTGCTGTAACTCAATGGTCCATCATCTGTTTTTGTTTTCTACATGCAACATACAACTATTTGGGACATACTCATGGACAAGGCGAGCAAGTCTTTGATTACATCCCATAGCATGATGTACCGGAATGCAACGCTGCACGCTGCACGCTGCACTTAGTCGATAATACCTACTTGTGATCTGCTTGAGAGACATGCAGTAGCTTAGATGCATGCCCCCCGCCCCCGCACTGACCTTCAGTTTGATGGCATGACAAGCGGAGAGTGATAATTCTTCGTCAGGTACATCGCTTCCTTTGGCTTGACTCCCCCTCGCTATAGGCCTGCCGTGAACTAAGCTTTTCCTTTCACAGAGAACGAATTTTGAACGCGTATTGCGACATGTGAACTAAATAACAAGGGCTGGAAAAGATACTTGGGGCGTGCTTATGACGACGACTGATTGCTTTGACTGTCTCACCTCATCCCCGGGAGGAAGACCTGCATGTCAGACAATATGAGCTCATATGCCGATCATCCGCGGAACAAGAGTCACACAAGGCTCTGGGCTTAGGCAGTCATCCTGACGAACGGCACGTGTGACTTATTCTTGATCCTCTGCCTTGATGTCCCGTCCATGCACCTTGCCGAGTCTTGAATTATCCCAGAGCTTATCGAGCAGTTGATAGTAATGAAGTGTTCTCAACCATGGTTCGCAAACTCATGCTGACTATCTCGAAAAGCTTTCCGCCGTAATACTTATGTAACGGGTGAATCGGGCGCCTGATGCAGGAACCAGAAAAGAACAATCCCATACAAAAACTTGAATCTATTCAATCACAACTAGACCCTTGTGAGACACAATACGAGCGATCCGCGGAATCCGACCAACGAGACGCCTGGAAGTATCGGCGTGTCACTCTAACTGCAAGCATCCATGTACTGTCTTGCAGGATGTCAGCTTCGCTTGGGAAGCGGTGGCCGAGACCCGACATCATCGCCATTTGCAGTCCCTGCAACAACCCGACTGCCTTCCGAGTGTGCCATAGGAAATCTATCCTGGTCAACGAGAAGGTACACCTACCGGCAGGGGTTCAGTCAGGCAGCCAATGAAGACAGAAGCTACCTCGGGCATCCTTTAGCTATTGGACACCACATCCTTCAGTTCATCAGATGAGCCCCGGAATATGAGACCTGCATTAATTGCGGCTGTTGTATGTGGGGAGACGCTCATCGTCCTCGGTCCAGGTATCTGCGCCAAATGCAAGAATCCCTTCTTCTGTTGATGCCAGAGGGACCTTGTGACCTGCGGTTGAGTTCAACAGGAATCAGCGCTTCAGCATATAAAAGGAAGCGTATTCTGCCTTCAACAGGTGGATAGGAACAAGCACCAAGCCCGACAGATCAAGCATCTGAGCAACAACCTTTCAATCATCAGCCATGCACCTCTCCTACCTTTCTTTTCTCACCTTAGCTGCTCCTTTGGTAGCAGCCATTGCTCCTCCTGCTGCATCTCCGGCACCGACCACGCTCATCACCGCCTCCAAAGTTAACAGCGCCGCCGCAGCCGCAGCCCCCAGCCCTACTCAGCCAGGCATCGCCGCAAATTGCAACGCGTACCATCTGGTGGCGAGTGGTGAGACCTGCACCAGTATCGCGACGACAGCCGGCATCTCCCTGACCGACTTTTACTCGTGGAACTCCGGCGTCGGCAGCGGGTGTACCGCCCTGTGGTTGGGGTACTATGTCTGCGTCGGGGTGGGATCAACGGCGACCACCACCACCACCACCACAAGTACCACCACGACCGCTCCGGTGTCGACTCCTACCCCCATCCAGACGGGCATGGTGACCAACTGCAATAACTTTTACCTGGTGTCGTCTGGCGATACGTGCACCACTGTTGCGACAAAGGAGGGGATCACTGTGCAGAACATTGTGACCTGGAATCCGGCCGTGGGGACGGGATGCACTAATATGTGGTATGGATACTATATCTGTGTTGGGGTTTCGGGATGAGCTGAGCACGAGGGGATATCCTAGTGGCTGTGAAGCGAGAGTTTTGGATGGGAGTTGAAATGCTTTAACTATGATGGGGCTGTTGCATGATGAGTATGTCTGATGTTGCACAAGGAATTGGTGGATGTCATTATTCCATGATCGAGTTCGGCCAAATAGGGTAATATGATTTTAATTCATGCTGATTAGCAGACATTGAAGTACTATACAACCCTAGGCATGATCCCGTCCAAGGCCTTTGAGCGTCCTCAGTCTTATCAGCGGAGTTTATACCATGTCTATCTCTAACTTACCATGTCGGACCTAAAGGAAGCGCCACCTGCAGTATCGGCCCGACGGGAGCAGCAGGACGGATAGTGGCGGAAGGAGTCAGCGGGCACAGGCTGCAGTAGGCAGTTTCTGGTTTCTGGGTGATTTCTGGGGCAGGTGTCGATCTCGGCCCCGGTTCCGCTTCCGTTGAGAGCGGGGTCGCGGTGTTTCATTCCGAATTCCCGCCCCAGCCAATTCACGCTCGTGCATTTGTTCATTTCAACCAGGGTGAAAGTGCGGGGAATCACCTTACTAACTACGCCAGCCGACTCTCTATTTGCTGCAGCAATGGATAACGAATGCAGTTGGCCCGAGTCCTCTTTGTTGGCCGGGTGGCCCATGACGCAAATCCACTACGATTTTCAAGGTCTAGCTGCATGAGGACCGCTGCATAGCCAGCTCTGAGCCATGATAAGCCGAGGAGAACCGCGGAGGTGAGGTGTATAAAGCTCCAGATTTCTTTCAGACACCACCGTCAAGAAAAAAAGTCAAGTCCACTCCCAATTTTATCGCTCACACCATGTCCTTCCAAACCCTCGCCCTCGCCGCCGTCGCGGTGGTATATTTTCTGATCCGCTATCTCAACCGCACCGACGTTCCCAAGATCAAGGGGATACCTGAAATCCCTGGGGTGCCTATATTTGGGAACCTGTTGCAATTAGGCGACCAGCATGCTACTGTGACGAAGAAGTGGGCGAAGAAATATGGCCCAGTGTTCCAGGTTCGGATGGGAAATCGGGTATGTGACCCGCAACGAACAAAAGGCTGACAAGCGAGTCGAAATATAACTGACGGAGCATACTTGTTCCTTCCAGCGCATTGTCTTCGCCAACAGCTTCGAGTCCGTCCGCCAACTGTGGATCAAAGACCAGTCGGCCCTGATTTCGCGCCCGACCTTCCACACCTTCCACAGCGTCGTGTCCAGCTCCCAGGGCTTCACGATCGGCACCTCGCCCTGGGACGAGTCCTGCAAGCGCCGACGCAAGGCGGCCGCCACCGCGCTGAACCGCCCCGCCGTGCAGTCGTACATGCCAATCATCGACCTCGAGGCCACCGCCAGCATCCGCGAGCTGTTCCAGGACAGCGACAGCGGCACCAAGGACATCAACCCGGTGGCGTATTTCCAGCGGTTTGCGCTCAACACCAGTCTGACGCTGAACTACGGCTTCCGTATCAGCGGCAACGTCGACGATGAGCTGCTGCACGAGATCTGCGACGTCGAGCGCGGCGTCTCCAACTTTCGGAGTACCAGCAACAATTGGCAGGACTACATCCCCCTCATGCGTCTGTTCCCCAAGGCGAACACCGAGGCCGAGTCGTTCCGCGTGCGCCGCGATAAGTATTTGACGTATCTGTTGGATATTCTCAAGGACCAGATTGCCAAGGGCACGGATAAGCCGTGCATCACGGGAAACATTCTCAAGGATCCCGAGGCGAAATTGAATGAGGGTGAGTCATGATCGATGGACTTTCCAAAGACAAATCATGTCGAACGAAAATACTGACAGTCACCAGCGGAGGTCAAGTCCATCTGTCTCACTATGGTCTCCGCCGGATTGGACACAGTTCCCGGCAACGTCATCATGGGCATCGCCTATCTCGCCTCGGAAGACGGCCAGCGCGTTCAGCAGAAGGCCTACGAGGAGATCATGAAGGTGTACCCGGACGGTGACGCCTGGGAGAAGTGCCTCGTGGAAGAGAAAGTCCCCTACGTGACCGCCCTGGTGAAAGAGACCCTCCGGTTCTGGACCGTGATTCCCATCTGTCTGCCGCGCGAAAGCACCAAGGATATTGTCTACAACGGCGCGACCATCCCCGCTGGAACCACCTTCTTCATGGTATGTTGATCTCCGACATTGTTTCCCGGTTTAAGATAAAATTCTTACTAACCCCATCTCCAGAACGCATACGCCGCAGACTACGACGAGGAGCACTTCGACAAGCCCGAGCAATTCCTGCCGGAGCGGTATCTGGAGGTGGGCGAGGGCACGGGCACTCCCCACTACGGCTACGGGGCTGGCTCGCGCATGTGCGCGGGCTCGCATCTGGCCAACCGCGAGCTGTACACCGCCTACATTCGCTTGATCACCGCCTTCACCATGCACCCGGCCAAGAACCCCGACGACCGCCCGATCATGGATGCCATTCACTGCAATGCCATCCCCACGGCGTTGACAACGGAGCCCAAACCGTTCAAGGTGGGATTCCGACCGAGGAATCCGGAGAAGTTGAAGCAGTGGATTCGGGAGAGTGATGAGCGGACTAAGCATTTGTGAACCATTTGTGAATGTAAAGTATTTTTGAATTCAGAGTTGTATAGTTGGGAGATCACTATATGCATAAATAGTATATACCTAGTTTGCAGGTAGCAATTCCTTAAAATTTACACGTAGATGATGAGTGCATGAATACTTTCCAGGTTGCCAGTTGGGTATTCACCAAGCAGGGCAACAGATTATTATGGTAGTATATCTCCGACTTATCAATTAATGATTGAATTATGCATAGACTAAAGTGTGGTGCACGAGGTGCAGGTGGTCGAGATAAGCACCACTGGCGCCAGTTCGGCCGAGATATGGTTACGTTACTAGTAGCCTCGGGTGCGGAATCCCCCGCACGGGGTCTTCCGTCCTTTCTGACCGCCACCGCGTTTGTCTTCCAAGTTTCCCCGCGCTGCGCCCGGTCGGAGCACTACCTAGCATCGTCTGTTTACCGTCCCGTCTACTCTCCTCCGTCTTCTCCGCACTCGACTTCTCGCGCGCAGTCACTTCCACACCCCCATCATGGACGCTACTACCTCTCTAACAACATGGGACTTCTCGCCCCCAGCAGCACACCGGGATGACTCTGACGGGGTCAATCCACGCAAGCGACGGCGAAAGTACATCGCCAAGGCTTGGTAGGTGCATTGCCCTTCCTTCTTCCGCGCCTCCCTTCGTTCCGTTCCCTGAGGTACACTAGGTTGGGTCAAGGATCAAGACTAACATACAAACAAGCAACGAATGCAAACGTCGTAAGATCAAATGCAATGGCGAGACGCCTTGTCAGCGGTGCGGCCGCCAACGCATCGACTGTATCTACGACAAGCCCCCTCGTCACACCGATGGCGAGTCGGATCAGCAGTACGTTTTCGCGCCTACACACCCACCCACACCCACACCCACACGCCCTGCACGTGTTGGTGGAAGTCCCACCCATGCTAATAGACGCCCAGGGTCTACCTCGAGCAACTCTGTAAACAGATGTCTGCTATGCAGGAACAAATCAAGACCCTCTCCGCAGCTGTCACGACCTTGACGCAGCACAGCGTCACTGCCACCGCGATCGCGGCGCGGTCGGACGCCGCGGCGGTGGGGCACGGGGCAGCGGGCAGCCAGCGACCATTCCGTCGCCGCCGGTCCACGATCAGGGAGACCGCGTTCCAAGGCCCAACGACATCCGCCTTTAGCTTGCATTTGGCCAAGTCGAATCTCCTCCGCCAGGGGATCGTCGAGCAGACGGACGGGGCGGAGGATGCCGAGGCCGATGCCGATGCTAACCATCCGCCTTCGCCGCTGCCGCCGGATTCGCCTGGGCCGGCGACGTTGCTGGATGCGGCGCGGCCCGAGGGGGATCCGCTGTGGTCGTTGGACAAGGCGGAGGCGATACGGCTATGTCGCGTGTATGAGGAGGAGATGGGCATGATGTATCCCGTCTTGGATTTGCAGGACTTGCTGGATCAGGTCGAGGTCGTGTATGGGTCGTCGTCGGCGGCGGCGGTGGCGGCGCGTCCCGAGGGGTCTCGGGCGGTACCTCACGCCGATGACGTCCAGATCCTGCGGTTGGTCTTTGCGTGTGCGTTGACGGCTGAGGCGGCGGGGAGCAGCGAGCTGGCGATGCGGCTGTTTGAAAGTGTGCGCGAGGTGGCTGATAATTGCGTGTGGGGACCGTCGGAGATTAAGAGTATTATCTTGTTGACTCTGGTTGTGAGTGAGTTCTATGTTGGGGGGTGGTGTATGGATGGCTGACAAGCGCTCTAGGCGATCTTCTATTTCCAGATCGACGAGGAAATTCTGGCTTGGCGCATCGCTGGCATCGTGGAGCGCATGTGCCTGGAAAAGGGGCTGCACCGACGGGAAACACTTGGCCAGCCGGCCATTGTCGCCGAGGGGCGGGATCGTGTTCTCCGGCTGTTCTGGTCGATTTATGTTCTCGACATACGGTGGAGTTTTGGGACGGGCATGCCGTTCTCTCTCGAGGATAGCGACATCGATCCCTGGCTACCGGAGCCGGAGGAGAAGACTCCCTACCTCCGGGTCATGATCCGGTACAGTCGCATTGCGGCCAAGGTGTGGAAGTTCATCTCAGCCTTCAACAATACGAACGAGATCAAGAAGGATGAGATGAATTATCTGGACTGGCAGGTCCAGCAGTGGGTGATGAACATCCCGGAGATCCTGCGTCTGGAGCAGCCGCCGTTGTCGGCCTCGAAGACCGAGCCTAAACCACCGCGCAGTCTGCATCGCCTGCGTGCGTTGCTTTACCTTCGCTCCAACCAGCTCCGCATGCTCATCCATCGGCCCGTGCTTCACTCTGCCGCGCATATCGTGCGGTACCCGGCTGAGTCGCAGATGGTCGTCGACCTGGCCAGGGAGACAATCCGGTTCATCACGCGACTCAACGAGACGACGGATATCTACCGTCTTCAGCAGGTGACCTTCAACTGGTTTCTCGTTTCGGCAGTCGCGGTGCTGTTTCTGGCTGTCGCGCAAGCCCCGTCACAGTTCGGTAGCGCCTGTCGTGAGGAATTCTACCTGGCGTTGGAACTTATTAAAGGCTTCTCGACAAAGTCTTATATCTCACTACGATTGTGGAAGTCAATTCGGAGTCTGCGGAAGTTGGGGCCGCAGGTTATGCGTCGGCAGCCGGAGGCAGCGGAAGCTGGGCCTGATGGTGCGGATGTGCTTAACTCTGCAAAGGAGCAGGAGATAGAACAAGCGAGTGGCGCGGTTGACCCTTCAATGCAGTCAACGGGCAGTATACCGAGTCTCACGCCGGTGGATGGGGTGCAGATGACGAGGGAGTTGATGGAGTGGTTCGAGGCGGTTGGGAGTTTGGAAACACAGATCATGGGGATGGGAGCCCTGCCGCCGCATCAGGAGACCGACGTATGGGGAAGAAGTGGACAGTATATGGTTGACTACGGTGGCGAGCTGTCGAGCGTGATGAAGGATTGCTTCTGAGAACCGCCTCTGTGATTGATTCTCCACGACTGATACTATGTACACAATATGAGGTCTGCGGCATATTTGTTACTCATCTTTCCAGAACACCCTTCCCTCAAACAACCTCCGCGCGGTCGAAAACACGCGACCAGATTGCAGACTGCCATCCTCGGCGAACTCGGCCCCCACCAACATGTTTCCACTGGCATGTCCGATTGTGATCCCGGCAGCATCGACCGTCTGTCCCCGTTTCACAACCTGCGACACGGTGCTCCCTTCCACCCTCGCCGCGGTTGCCAGAGCCAAGGCCACCGTGATGGGCAGTGCTTTATGAGGCTGGCCTACGGAGAGCGCCCTGGCCACCAGATCGACCTTCTGCGGCGTTTGACCCTTGGCGACCGAGCGCGCATCCTCCCCGGGGGCCGCCACCAGAGCGATCTTGGGAATGCTCCCGGGCACCTTCTCGGGCGACGCTGCGATGCCCATCTTCACGCCGGCCAACCTCCGGATGCGATCCAACTTGTCCAGCAACCCCACGTCGGCCGTCAACTCCTCCGGCGTCAGGTTACTCTGGACCCTCAGCTTCGCCGCGGAGACAAAGACACACGGATTGGCGACATCGATACACGTCGCCTCCACTTCCCCCTCGACCTCAAACACATCCACCGCATTCCCCGTCGGGAGCAACTTGCCCGTGACCGACCCGGCGGGATCCACGAAATCGAGCTGCACCCGCGCCGCCGTGCCCGCCACCCCATCGATGGCGAAGTCCCCGCTCGTCGCCGCCTCATACTCCGGCCCTTCCCCCTTTTCCGACCCCGATGCACTCTCCACCACCGGGAACGTCGAATGAATAATCTTCCCCGTATTGGTGTTATGGATCTTAACAGTGGCCTGATCCCCCTTCACCCGCGGCGCCCGCACCAGCCCCGCATCCACGGCGAACGGCCCCACCGCCGCACTCATATTCCCGCAGTTACTCGTCAGATCGACCTTGTCGTCGACCACCCCGACCGACACGAACGTGTAATCGACGTCCGCGGCCGGGTGGGTTGAGTCGCCTTGGATGATGCAGATCTTGGAGAGGCTGCTGATGCCCCCGCCCATCCCGTCGAGTTGGCGCCGGTGCGCGGCGTCGGGACTGCCCAGCACGGCGCGGTAGATGGCGGGGTGGGTGGAGGCGTCGGCGGGCAGGTCGGTCGCGTTGAAGAAGACGGCGCGGCTGGTGCCGCCGCGGTAGTAGGATGCTGGGAGGGAGCGTTGGGGTTTCGTTTTGGTTTTGGGGGTGGCCAGGGGGGCGGTTGTGGTGAGAAGTCGTCTTTTGTTGAGGTTTGGGAGGGGGGGTTTGGGGAGGTGGCGGAGGGTGGATTTTAGCATTTTCTTTTTGGTGTGTGTACTGTATGTAGACTTTGAGGTTTGGTGGATAGTGGTTGTGGTTGTGGTTCTGATTATTGGTATTGGGATTGGGTTGTGATGTGATGTGAACTTAGGGTGTGGTTAATTGAATCCGGGGGGAGGTTGGGTTTTGTACCTAGTAGTTAGTTACAGAATGTTCTAAGTTGTGCCTAAGTATGGTATGGGGATGTGGGGGTTCTGTCGGATGCTTCCGATATTGCATTTGCTTGGCTCCGCTGCTTGGTGGTCGGTGGCCGGATGGGTCCGAGGGTTGTTCTAGTAGGGCATTGCATTGAGATCGATCTCAAACACTGGCTATTCCCCACCATGCTTGATCTTCAACATACTGCAACTAGTTCCAAATAAATATTCTATCGAATTTGACGTTGTCAGTAGTAGAGGTACCCCCCCAAACAAGCAAACTACTTCGACTTCCAAAACCCCCCCCTCAACCACAAAGTCCACCCCACCAGTCCCGCCGCCACCGCCATCCCCGCCGCCCCAAACACCCACGTCCCCTGATACTCGACTTGCACCGGCACCCCCGTGCCGGATTGTCTGGCCGCCCCCGCGATCGGATTCCCAACCAACGCCCCCACCGCCGCAACCGTATACGCCACCCCGATCCGCGCGCCCACCTCCGACACCTCCCCCGGCAGATTGGCGATGATCGCCGGCGGTAAGGACACGATACTCCCCGACACCAGGCCGTAGATCGCGACGATGACCACCAGCGCCGGCAGGGTGGTGGCGAAGCGCCAGAAGAAGAGGATGATGGCGGTGGCTAGGCAGCCGGGCAGGGCGAGGGGGAGGCCGCCCCATCTTTTTTTTTGGGTGGGTTAGTGTGGGTTGATGGGTGGGGGAGGGGAGAGGGGGGTTACGTTTGGGGTAAGGGGGGGGTAAGGAAGGGTAAGGGAAGGGAAGGGTAAGGACCGGGCTACTCACCGATCAGCTAACCAGTTCGAGCCGATGCGGCCAATCAAGCTGGTTGCGTTCATGATGCTGAGCAGGTAGAAGGATGTGTCTTGGTCGATGGAGAGGTCGAGGGCGTAGTCTTCCACGTAGAAGAAGGGGATGTAGACTGCGGCCATCATTGCTGTGAATGCTGTTTTCTTTGGTTAGAATCATGGGGTAAAGGGGGGTAGTCTCCAGCGGAGTGATCCAAGGTTGGTAGGGGGCTTGGGGGGATACCGGCGGTGAATGATACAAGGCACGAATCGGAGGTGAATTTCCTCCACTGTAGGGGCGCGCGCTTGGCATGGCCGGGACGGAGGCGCATCACCGCGGCGCAGGTGATGGAGCCGGCGAGCATGACCAAGGCGAGCACGCGCACGGCCCAGGGGAACCCGATGCGGACGATCAGTCGGCGGAGCATGATCGAGTAGATGATTCCCGCTGCATGGGGCTCGGCCTCAGCCTCAGCCTCAGCCTCAGGTGGTGAATTTCACAGAGAGGGAGCGTTATCGCGTACCTAAACTACTCCCTGTCGCCGCAATCCCCGTCGCCAGCATGCGCTTCGCCGAGAAGTACAGCGGCAGCACCGCCACCGAGGGCACGACCAGCAGCCCGCTCCCGATCCCCACGCAGATCCCCTGCGCCAGGAACACCTGCCAGTACGCGGTGCACAGCGAGACCATCAGCATCCCCACCACCTGCAGGACGCTGCCCGCGACCACCAGCAGTCGCAGATGGCCCCGGTCCATGATCGAGCCGACAGGCAGCCCGATCGCCATCATGAGGAAGAGTTGCACCGAGCCGATCCAGGCGATCGCCGACGGGGTGTAGTCGGCCAGGAGAGCGGTGGTGTAGTGGGTTTCGAAGACGCCGTAGGAACTGGTGAGACCCCTGGTATTGGGTGGATTACTTGCTGGTAAGTTTGGGCACGGAAACAATGTGGAGATGAGGTGACGGACCAGGTGTTGGCGAAGATCAGCCAGCTGCCCAGCACTTGGAGCCATGCGGTCAGGCCGCCGTCCATGCGGTGCTTGGGTCCGGGGGTTGGCTCGTGGTCCATGGTTTCTGTCGGCCCTTCTGCAAGACTGTCTTGGACTTCTGTGGGATTCAGTCGAGGGAAAGTCATTTGGGATGTCATGTATCGTTGTTTGATCCTACAGTTCCGAAGGGGGGCATTTTGAATCCGATGCCGTGCCCGATGCCGGCGGGAGGGTGAGATGGATCATTGCGCATACTTATGCGGACAAGACCCTGACTGCTCTCGGTGGACCTTCCGGCTTTTGTCGACGATCAACATGTCATTAAGCAGATAGTGTATTTCGGGCATGCTGCTAGAAGCCGATCATCAACAATAAGATCAGACTTGGGAAATCCTAAAGTGGGGAAGGGAAAAAGCAGCCACTCAACATCCTCGGGTCGGCCAATGCCGATGACCCTTGCATGATCGGGATCGGCGGCGGCGATGCTTGCAGCGCTGCTTTTCTCCATGCTATAACCCCGGTGGGAATGGATCATCAAATGTTGTAAATAGTCTCGGGCGGCCTTGCGGTGTCATCGTGCAGCCAGCTTGGGAGTTGTCTCGCAGTACCCCTGCGCTAGTGTGGCAGTAGTTTGTGTGTTACCAGATACTAGATGCATCCGAAGGTCTGATAGAAGACAAATACCTCGGTTTGATTGTCTTTAGTCTACAGCGTACTCCGGTGTCTTCAATGTGTGCGATGCAATCGATCCATTCGATTTCACGGATCTCTATTTCCCGTGACAGCTCTCGGAGTCTGCACGAGTAATGGCCGGTGTCAGAGGCTTGGCTCCACTTTCTCTCTCCCTGGTTGAATCTCTTGAAGTGAACAACATTGATGATGGCCTGTTGCAGGACCCCAAACCGGGATCTGCAGTCGAAGACACAAGCCTGAAATACAAGGTGTCTATCGCAAATACTCGGTCCTCGGACCTTCATTCTTCCGTGGTTCTCCTGGTCTGCATTTCATCTACTTTCATTGGGACCCGCCCTGCTGCAAATAAGAAATGCAGGAGTACCATGATTCATCAAATAGCGGTCGCTTCCCATCGAGATCATGCGGCTCATCCTGAACCTTTTCTCAACCGTGATTGAGTCTCACAACCCCCCGATCAATTGCTGTCATGATGCTTCTAGCTCATCGAGCTTGTAAGACATGCTCGTGCATTATCCTATGGTCATTGGCTGCCAGAATCGAACTGCTGTACTGACAGCTGCCGCTTGCATGCTACCCAAAGCTTATTTGTGGGGCGCCGAATCAACAAAGTCATCTTTAGCGATCAGTTCCACTGGTCAAGAAAGAAGGCGTACGTATCCTTGTGGGGGCTTCAATGCTCTGGGCTTAATTCTCAGGACATGAAGCCGAGATGCGTTGCTAGTTATACGCCACTGAGCCTACTGAGCCACTGCAGAGTCCAGGCACTGAGTCTTCGGAACGGAGCCCTTATCAATCAAGATCCATGTCACAGATGGCAAGTCTGGCTTCTGCAATGAACTAAGAGACAGTACGACTCTGATGACAAAAGAGTGACGCTTATTGTGGATGAATCGTCTGCAAAAGATACAGCAAGTGATGTTACGTGTTCCAGTGTGATAGAACAGGTGGCTGATACCAACTGGGGGAGATGTCTATGCTAAAGAGACGTCAGTTTCACAGCTCGTTTCAGGATTGGTCTCCTCGTAACCTGACGGGGTATAAGGAGCATATGAGTCCTGCGCAGCGCTTCAGCCTCCAACTGACACTATTCTTATACCTGACGGGTTGTATCGCGGCTGCGAAGACAGGTTACGCCCTCACCAATTGGAGGTCCCCGATGGTCCCTTAGTGTCGGGCCGCTTTGCCCGTTTGTCACGAACACGAACGCCTCCGTCGCTTAGGATTCCCAGTTGATGGGGAGGCAGTGGGGCCGCCCCAAGGCTAGAAGCCGATAAACCCTCGCTGCGATACCCGTGGTTTCACGTGGTGGGGACCCTTTTGCCTCTTCTCTTTGGCTGCCCACGCCTCAATTCCCAATTTTTATCCCTTTTATCTTGTTCCTGATTTTGTCGTCTGATCGTCGTTTTTGTTTTTAAGAGCTTCGCTTCTGTCCTTGCTTCATGTCTTCCTCGTACCCTCTTTGCCTTTGCAATTTGCTTTGCATGTAGCCATCGTCAAGCCATGTACTGCTGACCCCATCATGCAACTGTCGATCTTTCTTTAAGCCTCACCCTCGCTATTTATAGACTTCTCATTCGTCGCGAACACAATGCGCTCACTTTCTTTATCCTCTTTTCTGCTTCTGCTTCCTTCCTTGCTTCCTTCCACGGAAGCTGCGGACACATTTGACGTCACTCGCGATGATGACCTCCTCTCGTTTGTCACTGTACGTTTTCAACTTATCAATTCCTCCGGACCCCAGACTGACCGTCTCGCTCGCAGATGCCAAATGTTAAGGCAATCAAATACAACATAACCTATCACGATCGCAGTCGCGTAAGCCCCGGGTACTGGTTCGTCGCGCCGTACAGTCACCTGGACGCCGATCCATATAACAGCAAATTCGATCCCTGTCAAGTGGGACCTCACATCTACGATCAGGACGGCAAGCTGGTCTGGACCGGATCTTGTCTCCACAACAACCGCAATGTCTTCGACTTCAAGCCTACGAGCCATATCGCCGATGGTGCCACCCATCTTTCATTCATTCTCCAAAACAACTACATTAACGACGGCACGCCGTTGGCCAAAGGTGCCGCTTACATACTCAACGACAAATACTTGGTGGAGAACACCATTCCCATCACGAATGACCTAGAGCGGTGGGATCTGCACGAGTTCAATGTGCTTCCGGGCGGGAAGACGGCCTTGGCGGCCTCGATCCGGATTCAGGACCAGTCCCTGGCGGAGTTGGGCCGGCCAGCGGAATCGAGCCGAGTGGCTTCGGGAGGGTTTGTGGAGATCGACCTGGCCACCAGCGCGGTGCTCTTCGACTGGGACTCTCGCGACAAGATCCCCCTCCACGAGTCGGACCATGTGATGCCGTGGTCGCCGCCCGAAGGAGGAGGAGGTCTGGACTACATCCATGTGAACGCGGCGGACAAGAACGTGTACGGCGACTACCTCCTGTCGGCTCGCTACACCAGCACCATCTATCTGATCTCCGGGCAAGACGGGCACATCATCTGGCGCCTGGGCGGGAAATACACCAACTTCGCCATGGATTTCACCTTCTCCAAGCAACACAACGCGCGATTCGTCTCCGCCAACGAGACGCACACCGTCTTGTCGTTCCTTAACAACGCCTCCGACGACTTCACCAACCAAGAGGACGTGTCCTCCGGCATGATCGTCGAGCTGGACACCGTTCGAATGACCGCGACGCTGCGGAGCCGCTACACCCGTCCGGACGGGAGCCTGAGTCGCATGCGTGGCAACCTCCAGCGGCTCGAAGGAGGCAACGTCTTCATGGGCTGGAGCGCGCAAGGCTACCACAGCGAGCACGCCCCGGACGGCACCGCGCTCATGGAAGCCAAGTTCCTCTCCCCACGCTTCAACAGCTACCGGTCGTACAAGTTCCCGTTCGTCGGCCACCCCCAGCAGCCGCCCGCTCTGGCCGCGTCCGTCTACGCCAGCAAACCCAACCAGGCGCATCCGTCCGTCGCAGGCGCAGCTGCGTCGAATCCCGAGCTGATCACCGTCGTCCACGTCAGCTGGAACGGCGCCACCGAGGTCGCCGTCTGGAATTTCTATTCGCAAGCGGACGAGACCTCCGTCCCTTATCTGATCGGCAACGTGACCAAGCACGACTTCGAGTCGGTCTTCGTGACCCCGGGCTACTGGGACTTCGTCTCTGCCGAAGCGCTCGATCGCAACGGGAACTCCCTTGGCTGGTCGCGGATCATCCGCTCCGATATCGAGGGAGCTCTGAAGTACGCATCCGAGGATGGAGAGCAGCTGCTCCTCGTCCCTGATGATCCTGCTTCGCTGGTGGCTGTCGAGCCTGCTGTCGAGGAGATGGTGGTGGACCCGGCCACGCTGGTCGAGACCATTGTCATGGACGAAGAAGTGGCCCAGGAGGAGTCCGAGCACGTCTCCGATGCAGACGATCTGTTGCGGGCCATCAATGATGTGGTCATCGGCATGATTCTGCTCGCTTGCTTCGGCACGATTCTGATCTTCTGGTGGACGCGGAGGTTCAAGTGGCGGCCACACCGGTATCTACGGCTGGCCTCTTCCCCGTTGCATAGCCCGGCGGTATGACGAGGGGCCGTCAGGTGTACAGTACTTTCTACACTGTCATTCATAATTGTATATAATGGTATCTTGCTGTCGTTTGAGCGTGGAGTCGGTAGAGCATTGAGAGATCTTGTATCTGTCATTTTTCAATCACTGAGATAGAAAAGATCTTGACCTTTCTGGGACCAACGCACTCGTCAATGTGCATTTATGGATTGAATGATCTGGGAGGGGCATGAGAATCTGTAGTGCAGCGCATCGTATGAGTCAGTGAATGGACATGAAGATTGGCCTGACTATTCAACTGCGTACCATAATTTTCCAATGCGCCAAAAGTCATGCTAGTCTCCTCAATCTTCATCTCAATACTCAACGCCATGATGGTCTTCCTGCGCAGGACCAGTATATATTGCAGCCGAGGAAGACCATGACATGAGAAGTCGACATGCCGCAAGGGAGGATCAGTGGGTGGTATCTGAATCAGAAGAAACTCACAGAATCCTGGAATAACCGTAGCCCCAGAGAAAAAAGAAGAACGTCCTGGCACTTGACTCTCCCATTGTAATCCAACAATGGGTAGTTGGTTAATTAGATGATGATTGATGAGGCACTCGGAGAACAGAGGATTCGGGGCCTAGACTCGATACAGGTTAGGGCGTCGATAGGGGGCGCACGGGACGGCGGCCAGCGGGCGAGAGAAAACAACCAGGCCGGGCACGTGCGCTCTTTCTCCTCTTTGATTCTACCTCTCATCAACACACGAGACACGAGACACTTTTTGGCCATTTCGCCAAGTGCAGCCCACTTGGTGCTACAGGACCGTGGATGCAAGTCACAGCTCTCTCCTCGCACGTGGTGCCACGCCCGCTGCCATGCCGGGTGTCGCAGGAGCCAAGTTGGGCCAAGTTGGGCCAAGTCTGGCCAAGGAGGCTTGTCTGCTCCCCTTCTTCTCTTCTTCTCTTGTCTCTGCTTCTTCGCTAAACCTACTGTGCTCGGGGCCATGACTCAGTCCGACCCGGTCCTTCATCTTAGTCTCCGATTTGAACCGGTTAGTTGCGATGTGATAATCGTGAATTCATTTGCAATGGAGATAACAGCAAGGTCTGCAATCTAGATGCTGGCGCACAGCTGCCGTCGAGCAGCGGCATGGGTTGTCCAGGCCCGAGGCCACCGTCAGCCAGCCCGCCTTGCCAACTCTCGCTCATGCAATCAGAAAACCCTCGTTGGTCGTTGAGCCTAGGGAACCGAGATTACTTGACACACTGATCCGGTCCAACTGTCACGTTGCTTCCCTCCGAGGCCGAAGGCCCACTAGTTCGTCTCGCTTGACCGGGGTGAGATGCAACTGCCTGGCCGACTAAAGCACCGCTAGTGGACCAAACCAACTGCTTCTAGCCAACCACAATCTCCACCGCTAGAACGTGCTGAACGAGTCTGATGTTGATGGTTCTCGGTGCATATAGCATCATAATGCAACCCCTTCGCCGTTCATGCATATTTAAGCCCATCAGTTCTCCTCCCTCCCCCCCTTTTTCGGGTAGGATCATCTGTCTCTCAACAGCCTCGAGGACCTTTTGTCAATACATACTCGATATGGCAGACTTTGACGCTTCTCGCGAGCCCGACATGGCCGCCAAGCACGAGTTCCCTGAGATGAGCCACAGCGAGAAGGAGGCTTTCGACAAACTCCTTCGCCCCGATGATAGTTACACCCAAGCGGGTGTCTACTGGGCCGATCTTTCTCTCGGCCAGCGGATCAAATTCGTCCGCTCCGTGGACTCCAAGGAGAGTAGCCGTCAGTGGTCGGCTCTCTGGCAGCAGTTCAAGGCCGATCCTTTGTCGCCGCTGATGAACTACTTTCGTGACACCGTCATTCCAGGTGCTGGTATTGGTCTGGAAGGGTAAGTCCATCCTGGCTGGGACTCTCTACAAGAAGATGTTGGTCTGATGTGTCATAGTTATGTTTTGCTCTCCATCGGAAACATCTCCACCCTGTTTGGCAAGTCCTTCGAATCTTGTTGGGGCAAATACGAGATCTGCTCCAAGAACTGGATCTCCGCTATATCCTACCTCGAGATCGTCGGGATTATCATCGGACAGGTGTTGGTCGGTATTATTGGCGATTGGATCGGCCGTCGTTGGGGTCTGCTACAAGATGCCTGGATTATGATTCTAGGCTTGGTCATGCTGGTTTGCGCTTGGGGTACCACACAGAACGGTTGGGTCATCTGCTATGCGTGGTCTTTGTTCATCTACGGCATCGGTGTTGGTGAGTATCTGCCTCCTTGCCTTTTTGGTCCCAATGATACGATGACTGACTGGCTGTCTGATAGGTGGCGAGTACCCGATGACTGTCACAAGTAGCATGGAGAATGCCGTCGGCTCTGGCAAGCTCTCTACTCGGGAGGATCGTCTTCACCGCGGCGCCAAAGTGATCTCATGCTTCTCGATGCAAGGTTGGGGTCAGGTTCTCAACCAGGCCTTCCTCATGATCCTGCTTCTGATCTTCAACGCCGGCAGCGGCGAGGAGCCCATCAACCAGACCGCCACCCAGTGGACCTACCGCATCTCCTTCGTGATCCCGCTGGTTGGCACTCTCTGGCTTCTCTATTACCGTGCCTACCACATGAAGGCCGCCAGCAAGCAGCTCGCAGCCACCAAGAAGGCGGCCAAGGTGTCCGTGACCGGCTACGACAGCGAGTCCCTCCGCTTGACCTTCAAGCACTTCACTCCGCGTGTCCTTGCCACGGCTGGTGGCTGGTTCGCCAACGACGTCTTCTTCTACGGCGCCAAGCTGTTCTCCAGCGACTTCATTGCCGTCATCAGCCCGAAGTCGAAATCGATCTTCACCACGTGGCAATGGAGTTTCATCGACGTTGTCGTTACTTTGGCTGGTTATTACTTCGCCATCGCCTTCGTCGACAACAAGCTCTACGGCCGTAAATGGATGCAGATCTGGGGCTTCTTGCTCTGTTTCATCATGTTCGTGGTGCCTGCGTTCAACTACGACTACTACACGGAAGCCGCACACATCCACTCGTTCCAGACGATGTACTTCCTGTCCAGTTTCTTCAACCAGTTCGGCCCCAACTGCGTGACCTTCCTCGTGGCCGGTGAGGTCTTCCCCACCCCGATCCGGGCGACCGCGCACGGCATCTCCGCTGCGACGGGCAAGCTCGGCGCGCTGCTGGCGGCCGTCCTCTTCAACTACATAGATACCCAGACCAAGTTCTACTTCGTCCCGTGGTGGGGACTGCTTGGTATGGCCCTGACGTACCTGTTCCTACCCGACACCACCGGCCTCGACCTCAAGGAGCAGGAGCGCCGCTGGATCTACATCCGGGAGGGCCGCGAGCACGAGTATCACGGCGTGGCCGTGCACCCGAAGCATCTGTCGGTGTGGGAGCGCTTCCGGGGCGCCAGCAAGTATTACAACCCGGAGCTGGATTACCAGCAGCGCATCCGCGAATACCGCGCCGAGTGGGAGACCAAGATGGCGCGCCTGAGCGAGGAGACCAAGCGGGAGGATGATGCGGACGCCTTCATTGAGGACGAGTTACTGGGCGGCTCCGTGCACGACTACTTCTACCGCACGAGCTCGTTGAGCACGGCGCACAGTGTTGAGAAGGTTGACGCAGCGGAGGCGAAGTAAACTGTGTTTGGGTTCGATGCGAGCAGCGTGATCGCACTCAGCTGAAACTCAAATCGGCGAGATCCAAGATTATACCCCCCTCCCTCCCGGTTTGTTGAAGCAAGGAGGAATCTTACCTGTGTTATAATAATGTCTTTTATGGCTTTTGACATCCTGTTTGGGACAGTTGATTTTGGGACGAAAATTGGGACTGTTTACGTATATTAGTTTAATGCAGAAAGAACATCACACTATACTTGCCTTTCCTAAAGGGACGTGTCAAAGCACTGCTTGTTCTGACCCACCGGACCTGTCTGATTCTGCCAGTGGGGATAACCAGATCACAAAACAGCCTCGCAGACATCCCGCGCAGGGAAATGGAGGCCCGATGCCCCACGTAAACATCCGGTACATCTTTATTGGGAAGTAGTTATGCATTTCCAACGCAGTTACCGATTTGTTCCATCGATACACTGTTTGGATATCATGCCCTTACGAGGCTAGCGCTTCGTAACTCCATGAGGACCTGACGAAGGGTGACGAATGCTGGTTGACTTAAGTTGAGCAGTTTGGCCAGGGTCTTCTTCTGAGGGGGGAGTTAGCGGGTTACCTTTCCGAAACACGCGCGTTTTCCTGCCGAACTCCTATACAATGCATGTATACCCGCGACGTTACCCGATCAACCCAACTGGTTATCTTTTTCTATAGGGATAGATATTTAGACTCAAGAAGAATAGCTACGCTTTGATGTACTGTATAGAATTCGAACCCAAGACAAGAAAAAGATTGTAGCCTCCCTCAGGTATGAGACGTTGACAAGGTATTCGAAGAGGGCCGGCCTCGCCTCCCCGCTCGCTTGGCAAGGTGCCTCGGGGGGTGTCACGGGTGTGTAGAGGAACTTCCGTTGTTTCTCTTGCGTGGGCCACTCGCTTGCTGGTATCGCCCTTGGCCTCACATGGGCGGATTGTTGCAAGACCGTTCGACATAGTTATCCCCACTAACTAGTACCGACTCTTTACAGTACTACAGTTGACCGCCGGCGGGCAGGGCTAGCGAAAGACTGAGACCTCCTGAAGCAGTGATGGGCATCTATGATTTGTCTACAAAAGCAAACACGACCTTGATTACACCTGGCGTAGCAGAAAACACTTCAGACTGTAGTAGAGGGCTAAATGGGAAAGAGGGTACGGGTACGGGTGCCTTTCAAGAACAACTCTCTTGCTAAGGTATCAAGTTTCCACCTGCCCTATTCGCCCCCAAGCCCCTTTGCTTCCGCCGTCAGAAATGGTATATCAACAATCAGATCCCCGGCAATCATCCATGAAACCCACTGCGACACCGCAAACTCCGCTCGTAATCAGGCAACACCCACTTGACCATCCACTCCGACTGCAGCACCTCCGCAGCCGACGGCCGTTCCTCCGGCCGAAACGCCAACATCCGCCGCATGAGCTCCAAGATCGCCGCCGTCTCCTCCGCCCCGAATGCGCCCATTTTCCGCTTTCGGCGATAATGCTGAATCCCGTCCTCGAATTCCTGGTCGATGGGCGGCCAGACGTACCGATCCCTCTTCGGACATCTCTGACTATCGTTCTCGAAGAACTGACCCCTTTCTTCCCAGCGTTCCCACCACGCCTGGGGCATCGGCCCGAGCACGTCAATGTACGGGGAGACGAGCTCATCTGCCGTGCCAAAGTCCACACTAAAGAGGGCCTTCATGCCCAGAATCTCCCAGATGGCGAAGGCCAGGGTCCAGATATCGGCGGAGTAAGACAGCGCGGTGGACGGCTCGAACCTCGCCTCTGGGGGCCGCATCGGCAGGGGGGTGTGACAATCTTTCCCTTTCCGGGGGTGCGAGTCCGGAGCGAAGGCCTCGCCGAAGTCGCTCAGAATCAGGTGCGAGTCCGCGAGGGAGAATTCCTCCGCTTCGATCCCGAAGTCGAGCGGTAGGACGGCTTCCGCGGGCACGTTTGGCGGGAGCCCCCTTTCATTTTTGTGGGTGCTGCGAAGGGTGATGGGAACGGTCTCTGGCTCGCCATATTCCTCATACAGCTTCTCAACGGTCAGGTGATCGAAGTTGGAGGGCAGTTTGGCGAGGATATTGCGCAGATGTATATCTGGACATGGAGCGAGAGGCGGATGTTAGAATTGATCATTAGCTCACAATGCATCATCCCCTTCAACAAGAACGATGATCTTTTGGGGCAAGACCAACCTCCATGGGCGTAGCCTCGAGAATGCATGTATGCGATAGCAATCGCCAGGCCGCCTGAGAGAGCCCGCGCCACGTCCAGCGGGAAGAGGCGACTGAACGAGACATCTCGAAGATTGCAGCGTGCTGGTGGCATGGTGTAGCATAGGTGCTTTCCGTTTGGGCCGTTCAGCTCAAATTCATCTAGGGTCTTGGGGATGGAATTACACCCCAAAGGTATCGGACATGGTGGTGGTGGTGATGACAACGGCGTGGTAAGCGCTCTGAGAACAATCGGCTCCTGCAATGTCGAATCTGCGATACCGACCTTGAGAGCAACATACTGCTTCAGACGAGTGTCCTGCGCCAGCCAGACTGTCGTGTACCCTCCGAAGCCGAGCTTGTCGACGATGTGATAACGGTCGTGAAGTAGGTCGCCGATCATGATAGGGTGGTAGCCTCCAGGTCTATACCTCTCAAGCGTCTCCGCGCCATCAACCCAATTGTATTCGTATTGGTATTCACCGTTTGCTGTATTTGCATCGACGCGTGACGTTGCTGTTGATGAATAAGGCGAAGCGAGATTGGGCGAGTTGAACGACCTCCTAGATTTCCAAGCTAAATAGCTAGATGCACGGCGAGAAAATGGCCTGCACAGTCGGGGTTATGAGATCGATGAAGAATGAAAGATACTCAGTGTAGGAGCTACATAGCATGACGCCATGGTAAGACTGCTCCTGGGACATATGATGGTTTGTGGTCTTGAGAGGCTTGGAGTGAGTGAGGAGGTGCGGTGTGGGCGGGCAGGTGACCGTGAGATCCGCATGGAGTAAGACGGCGAATAACTAACTATAGGTATGTAAGTAATCCTACTATGCATTCTTCTCCGCCCTGTCTCTGTCGAACGGGATCGAACTTTTATTCGCTGTTCGCGTGACACAAGGCTCAGAGATTCCGAGCTGAGATCTTACGGTTGTTGCTGCTGATTGGGCGAGTTCACTGGGATCGACGGCCGGATCCTGATGCTGCTGTGACAGGTCGCAGGCCAAACTCCCGGACAACCAAACAATTGAGTTCCAGTCTCGCGTGGCTGCCCGACCCGACCGAAAGTATACCATGGCATCATCACGACATGTTATCTATATTCTATCAACGTTCTCCAGTGGCACGAAAAAGATGAGCTTGAAAGAAGGACGCGGCAGCCACCAAAAAAAGCACAAAAAGATGGTCTCCGATAGGGGGAATCGAACCCCCGGCTGCCGTGTGAAAGACGGCGATGTTAGCCACTACACCATATCGGATGTTGTGTGGAAGTGCAGCCAAGTAGCGTAACAAGATTGTGCTTAAACAACGGAAGCTACAGCCAAAAAAAAACACAAAAAGATGAGCTCCGATAGGGGGAATCGAACCCCCGGCTGCCGTGTGAGAGACGGCGATGTTAGCCACTACACCATATCGGATGTTGTGTGAAAGTGCGGCCGCTTAACAGTTACAAGGATCAACAAAATAGAATACCCAATACATAGGATAACTAGTTCTTGTCATGGTTTTTTTACACTGGGCGCTTGAAGAACCTGCTGCACGTGCCCTACCTAGCTTCTTTCCTGGGCAGGAAGCTCTATTCAATTGCGAATTCTTGACCCGATCTGTTCTGTCCAAGTGTTTTGGTTGCGGACGATCCATAATTTATTGGTTTTGATGGGGCGGAATGGTTTCAATTTTTTCCTTTCTTATTTTCAAAATAACATATATACATATTTTGCGCATTCGCAGGTTGCACTCGTAGAACACGACTATAGCCACCTATGGTCTTGCCGAGTCCCTTTCTTCCGGACTTTGATTCAATGACCAGATATCATGGTCCCCTCTTCGAAAAAAGATTACTTTAGAGCTCTTTTCAAGTCCAAGCATAATGCGATTATGTGTGATCTATTTCCACGTATACATATATGCGTGTCTGTATTATATATATGCAAATGTGTATCCTATACATCATCAAACACCACTAAACACCTTTTATGCAAAGCTTCCTCAATCCCTTTAACAATACCACCGAGCCACCGACTCACCCCTTGAACGGCGCAAACCTCGACATAGCCCGCAACCGCTTCCCGTACACCATAAACAGGAACGGCACCGGGATTGCCGCCGCCGCCACACCCCCTAGGATCGACATGGCCGGGCCCACGCCCAGATTATGGAACATGGGCTGCGAGAAGAGCGGGAACGCCGCCGCGAGCACACTCCGCAGGAACGTGTTGGACGCGGTGGCGGACGCGGCATAGGGCCCGTACGTGTCGACCAGAAAGTTGATGCACTGGCCGAAGATGATGCAGAACCCGCAGCCAAACATGCCCGCCGCCACGCAGGGCAGCGCCCAGTGGTACTTCGGTGCGGCGGTCCAGCCAAACCAGAACAGGCCCGCCGCGAACAAGAACCCGCCGACGGCCATGGGCATGAGGCGAGCCTCGGGCACGGGCTTGCCGCCGCCTTCGTCGAATTTGCGGATGTAGTAGGGTTGGCCGACGAGGATGACGAAAGAGGACGACAGGAGGACGCCGACGAAGAGGGCGATGAACGGGAGGGTGGCGACGACGGGTTTCCACTGGCGGAGTTCGTCGAAGACGATGGGGAAGACTTCGAGGGTGAGGTAGAGGAGGGCGTAGGTGAAGGAGGCATACAGGGCAATCACGGTGACCATGGGCTCGGTGACGAGCATGACCAAGGGCCGGGAGAAGTGCTTCGTCACGATGCTGTGGGCGTCGATTTTCATATGCTCGTGGGGGTGGTAGAGGTCCGCATTGCCGGTTTCCTTGCGTAGGCGCTTGGCCTTCTTGTGCAGGAGCACGGGGCCGTACATCTCAGGCAAACAGAGGAATGTGACGGCGAATACGAAGAACACAAAGATCGCTTCGATGTATTCGGTCCAGCGCCAGCCGAGAGAAGGGTTCGATACCAATGCCGCCCCGATGATGGGTCCCATCGTGGGTCCGCCAACGACGCAGATGGCATACGAGGTCGAGGCGATCCCCCGCGCTTTCATGTGAAAAATATCCCCGAGGGCGGCGGAGACATTGCTGACGGGAGCAGACCCAAACAGCCCGGCGAAGTACCGCGTGATGAGCACGGAAGCAGTGGTCTTGCTGGTCGCAGTGCCGATGCTAAATAGACCCATGCAGAATACCGCTGGGAGCATCGACCAACGACGACCCCAGATCTCTGAGATCGGCGCCCAGCACAGCGGACCGAAGGCGAATCCGAGACTATCCTCCGTCAATTGGACTGCTTTCAGTTGCTAGAGAGTGAATCTTACATGTACAGCGACGTGGCCAGGATGCTGACCTCTTTACTGATCCCAAGGTATTCAATCAGGTCCGTTTGCGCAGGGGAGATGATACTCGATCCCAAACTGGCACTTAGGGCCAGCATCCCTAATTGGAAGGTGATCCAGCATTTATACGCCGTCGAGAAGTTTTGTGGATTTTCAGGGTCATTTTCCTCCCATCGCACCAGATTAGGATCGGGCGAGGATACGGGCTTAGCGGCCTTTTCGACATCATTAGATGGCGGTGTCGACGAGACCGTTGTTCCAGGCACTACCGTCATGCTGCCTGAAGAATTTGGGTATGCAGCAAATTCACGACTTCCCCTCGCATTCTAGAAGACGCAAGCCTTCGATCTTTATTGGGATTGCCACCGGGTCTCGGCACCGCGAGTGACCGAGGCGACCCTCTTAGTGTCGGAGGTCCGACTCGGATAGTCCGATGAGCCAATCATAACGTCATAACAGGGGTAGAATTAGTCAACGCGAGTCAGAAAGAGCGCTGCTGACGGCTAGAGAAGGTCTGTGCTGAATTCTCCAATTCCCCTGGTGTACGGAGTATTGCGTCGGCGGTTGCCGATATCACTGACTCATGGGCGGAAGAATCTTCTTTCGCTGGTGATAGCCTCGATCCTGTTGTTCCAGCTCTATCCAGGAACAGGTGCGCACTCAAGCCAAGGCAATAAGACCATATCTCTGGCTACACAGCTTCCACGGACCTGATCTGTCTGTCGGTTGATGTGTTGCTCCTCTTTTTCTCGGCATCAACCCGGCTCGACCCGCCCAACTGCCAATCACAACCGGTTTCAGTGTCAGAGATTGCGGAGCGGGAGCTTGGCAGATACTGCTTATCCCAACGCGCATAGAAAGAGTTATTGCATGTTAGATCTTTGAGGAGTAGCGCTTGATGTGGGAAGTGTCTATAGAAAGATAGCCCCTCGAAGCGCGAAAGAGGTTGCAAGTCAGTATTGCGGGGAACTGTAGTCTTGAACCTAAAATTCTGGACTTCCTGCTTGGCGACACCATCACCTCGGGACGGATACCTTCGCTCGCACCGCATACCGCTGTCGGCACTTCAGTTCACTCTGCACCCCGTTCACGGTTGCCGTCATGTCATGTGTATGTATCGGATAAGTGTGCCGTTCGCGGTAGCCCTTCGCGAGCACTACTCGACGAAACACAGACTGCAAGATCGAGTCGGTGCACTGAGATATCTGTTGCATCGCTAAAAATCGCATCCAAGTGCGGGCGAAAGATCGCATCTCCCTGCGGGGTGTCAAACCACAGGACACTTTTGACTTTTTCGGTTGCGTCGCTCCAGCTCCTTAGGTTCAAGGCGCCTGCTACCATCCGGGCTCTCTCCAAGAACCATTGGTAGTGAGCGGGGTGAGTTCCGGCAGAAGCGACCATCCCAATTGCTACGAACCAAACATCAAGGGAGGAATGGATGTGGGGCATCAGATCGAGGAGCTTGAGATGCTGCACAAATCGCATGACCATCGTGTTCAAGATGACTGCGTGTGAGTAGTATGTTGGACCATGGATGATGAACATGTAGATGATGGTGGCGTAGCGGATGCATTCGGTTATAGAGGATGGTATTGATGGCGGTGTTGTAGAATTTGGTCCCGCAGAGTCTAAGGGGGCCGAAAGAAGTAGTCGGTGGATGACAAAACATGTCAGGTCGTGGAGATGGGTCGGTGGGAAGGGTATACGGCGCGCACGCTGAAAGACGTTGCGGAGACGGATGAAGACGTTCCGAACCGAGTACTCGAGATCGTCCTTAACGATGTGGACAAAACCGACTACTCCGCCCTCAAGGAGGTCCGTCGAGGAAGCGTATTGGTATTCAGGAGTTGAGGGAATGCCATCTCCGATGCCGACATCGTCCTGCGTTTCGAACTGGGGGTGGCCCATGACAAGCATCGATACCCTGGCGGCATACGTCAGAAAGCTTTTGTTGGGGGACAAGTCGACTTACCAACTGATCATCCGAGCAGTCAAAGGGCTGGTCTGTCTTACTGAATTGATGCCGCCTCTCAGCGTGACCAACTTCTTAACCCCGCGGACATGCATCCCGGCAATGTCGACATTCCCCTTGCCAAACTGGTGCCGCGGTGATCAGCACTGCGTCAAAGTGTGGAATCTCAGAACTTACTTCAATAGCCGCCAAGGTGATAACGGAGTTCATCGTCCCATCCTGAACAGCCAGGGACTGGTCGTCAATCTTGCGGCGTAGTAGCGACACCGAGTCAGTCATGAGGATTTCCGAGGCCTGGAAGCCTTTCTGAGCGAGCAGCTCTTCGTCCAGACACGCTGTCTGCAGAGAGACATGAAACAAAGCCGGATCGCCCAGAGCCAGCGGCCACCATGAAATAAGAAACGGATTGGTCGTTGCATTCAAGTCCAGCGGATAGTACTGAAAGGCAATTTTGTGCAGGACTGGCAGGTAAGTCGAATTTCCTGGTACAAGCTAGGTGAAAGCAATACGTACAACTATGGATCAGACGTTGAACGCGTTCCCGGGGCAATCGCGTTTGGGGGTAGGAGTCGAAAGGGTCGAGACCGGGGAACCTGTAGCTGGTCAAAGCAGTCGAGTAGTTGGGCGCTATCGTCGATCCGCTATCCTCCGGTGCTGTCAAAGGTTGATTTGCGTAGACGCACGGAACGTTGCGCTTGATACAGCGCGAGCAGCGCGGAGTGCGGAGATCGCAGCTATGTTTGTACTTGTAACAGGCGGTACAGGAGCGACGAAGTGTTCGCGACATTGTGGTGTTATGCAGTGTGGACTAGATGTGTTTCTCTCGAGATTGTGCCACGGAAGAGAAGAGTGTTGGTGGAGATGAAGAACCGATCTAGACTGTGTAAGGGAAAGGGTCGCCAAGCGGATGCCGAGGGATGCTGCCTGCGCTTCAGGAAGACCTGGAGGAAAAGAACACCCGACTTTGTCAACTGAGAATCTCTTCCTCAGGGGCCATGGAATATCCAAGTAGTAGCGCCAATGTCATTCAAGTGGTTTGTAAGGATTGGAAATGATAATAACTAAACAGCAGCCAGAGATGAAACTGTGGAGTGTGAAGTGATTGAAGAGTGAATCAATGGCCATGGAAGCTATTCGAGTCTAACCCGGAAGAGACTAGAGCCCGAATGTGTTTTCGGGGTCTAGTCCCAATCGGGTCATGTATACAAAATGCAGTGCCAGAGTATTTCATCGCATGATGATGAATTAATGCAGCCACTCTCCTTTTCTCATGTTTCAGTCCGTTCGTATAAAGCAGTACAATGACCACTCGTCTCGATAGTTCCCTCAATTACTTTCCTCATTCAAAATCACTATGGCTGAGTTTGTCAACATCACCACGGCGCACCTCGCGCAGCCGCCAACATGGCCCAACCCAGCATACTCCTTCCTATCGGGCTGGTCCACCTGGCAGTGTATTGTGACGTTTCTACTGGGAGTAGTAATTTACGATCAAGGTTGCAACACCCTCTTCAACTACCAACCAGTCACTGACTCCGCACGAATAGTCATGTACATCAAGCGAAAGGGCTCTATCGCCGGTCCGACATTCAAGATCCCCCTTATGGGCCCGTTCCTCCAAGCCATCCATCCCAAGTTCGATGAATACCTCGCTCAATGGGCGAGTGGACCTTTAAGCTGCGTCTCCGTCTTCCACAAGTACGTTCCACCACATCGATCTCTTACCACCCCCTCCTGAACCCCCTCCAGATTCGTCGTCCTCGCCTCCGACCGCGACCTCGCGCACAAAGTCTTCAAATCCCCCACCTACGCAGAGCCGTGCCTCGTCCCCATCGCCAAAGACATCCTCGGCCACAAAGCCTGGGTCTTCCTGCAGGGCAAAGCGCACGCCGAGTACCGCCGGGGCTTGGCGCCGCTGTTCACCAACAAAGCCATGGAGACCTACCTCCCAGCCCAGGAAAAGGTCCTAGCGGACTACTTCGACCGATTCGTAGCGGCCAGCGCGGCCAACGACCACCGGCCGATCCCCTTCATGACCCTCTTCCGCGAGATCAACTGCGCGCTGTCGTGCCGCACCTTCTTCGGGGACTACATCTCGCCGGACGCCATCCAAAAGATCGCGGATGACTTCTACCTGGCGACGGCGGCGCTGGAGCTGGTCAACATCCCTCTGTCGATGTACGTGCCCTTCACGAAGCCGTGGTGGGGCAAGCGGACGGCGGACGCGGTGCACGCCGAGTTCGCGCGGTGCGCGGCGGCCTGCAAGGCGAACATGGCGCGCGGGGCGCCGCCGACCTGCATCGTGGACCACTGGGTGCGGCACATGATGGAGTCGAGCCGGTACCGCGCACGGCTGGCGGCGGGCGAGGCCGTGCCGGACGAGGAGAAGCCCAAGAACCTGATCCGCGAGTTCACGGACCAGGAGATCAGCGAGACGCTGTTCACCTTCCTGTTCGCCTCGCAGGACGCCTCCAGCAGCGCGACGACCTGGATCTTCCAGATCCTGGCCCAGCGGCCGGACGTGCTGGCGCGCGTGCGCGCGGAGAACCTGGCCGCCCGCGGCGGCGACCGCTCCCGCGCCTTCGACCTGCCCATGCTGGAGTCGCTGACCTACACCAGCGCGGTCATCAAGGAGCTACTCCGCCATCGCCCGCCCGTCATCTTCGTGCCCTACCTCGCGACCCGCGACTTCCCCATCACGCCAGAGTATACCGCGCCCAAGGGGGCGATGGTGATCCCCTCGTGCTGGCCGGCGCTGCATGACCCCGAGGCGTATCCGAACCCGGAGGTGTTCGACCCGGACCGCTGGATCACGGGGGACGCCGAGTCGAAGACGAAGAACTGGCTGGTGTTCGGGGCAGGGGCGCACGATTGCCTGGCCCGCAAGTACGTGCCGCTGTCGATGGCGGGGATGATTGGGAAGGCGGCGCTGGAGCTGGACTGGACGCATCATGCGACGGCCCGGTCGGAGGAGATCCGGGTGTTTGCCACGTTGTTTCCGATGGTGAGTTTCCTTGACGTCGTGTTGATACGTGGGACCGAAACTGACGTGAGATAGGATGAGTGCCCGCTAGTATTCAGGAAGCGTCCTTAGCTTCAACAGCCTTGCAAAACAAGATCGACTCGATGCAGGCCATCGAGCTAACCACGCATGTACAATACATATAACACATAATATCTCCCAACACGAAATAGCATGGGACCCTCCAGCGTTGGCAACCATAGAGAAATCAACCAGTGATCAGCACATCATCCATTGCTCTACCCCGTCTTATCCTGTGTGACCAAAGCCATAATCATGCCAATCACGCACAGTAACTCAGAATCCTATCCCCTCGCCAATAGACCACCGAACAGCTAAACAGGAACCCAATACCGCCACCTCCCCGCATTTCCATCCCCATTAGCCTCCCCAAGCCCATCATCCCCCTCCCAATCCCCCTCCCCAATCCCACCGCCAGAACCACCACCCCCCATCTCCCAAACAATCCCCCTCTCCAACACCACGGCCCCTCCACCACGCACTCTCCTCCCATCCCCGCCCAACCCAACACCTAAAGTCCCAGGACCACCCCCACCCCCACCCCGCCGCCGCTTATAAGCCCGACACAAAAAGCTCCGATCCCAGCTCCGGTCCCCCTCCCACGGCCGCTTCCGGCTGCGCACCCGGTAGTCCGAGACGCGGGCGAAGTAGGAGCTATCCGGGGTGATGAGGGGGGGATTGATGGTGAAGGTGAAGAGAGGGTTGATTTGGTTTCTGGGAGGATGGTCGTGGGTCTGAGTTGGGGCTGGGGTTGAGTTATTGTGCATCTGGTTGTGGTGGTTGTTATGTCGCTGGTGGTGATATTGATGGTGGGGTAGGCGGGGTGGGGAGGGGGTTGTATTGCTGCTGGTGCTGCTGGTGCTGCTGGTGGAATATTCAGTTGTCCTGCGATGGTGAATGGCGAGCTGGCTCTGCCGATAGGGAGATGAAGATGGAAACATGTTGAGATGATTCTGATGCTCGTGTCTTTCGAGCGGAGGGTCGTTGTGGGTGTGGGGGTGGGCGTAATGCATGGCTGTGGGTGCGCAACCAATGCTGCGGCCCTCAAGTCGATGCCCGTGGCTGTGGCTCGTCACCCTGCAAGGATGCAATCTCCTTCCGCGGTAGGGGGCGTGGGCATCCTCACGCCCACCACCCGATAATATGGCCAGAATGCTCCAGAGCGATAATCCCCGCTGCAGACCCTCGCGGAGGGTGGCGTGCTCGTAGCGGCGCCGCGCGAGTCGGGTGCTTTCATAGTAGGTCTTGTGGCGCTCGGATTGGAGGAGGATCGGGGGTTCGATGGGTTGCGGAGGAGGAGAAGGAGGGCTGCCTGTTGGACTGGCAGTTGGGAAAGACATTTTGGAGAATACACAAGAAGTTTTTAAGATGGAGAGCGTTGCATGGTGATTGCACCTAATATACGCACGCGCTGATAAGCATATTAGCCGATCACTCCCCCCCCCCACACGACACACGGGATGTCATGTTTCATCGACGCGGCAGAAGGTCTCCACGGGATCATCGTCCACGTACTGCCTTGCGTGTACAGCTCAAATTCGGATCCTCTACTCCTAGGACCTACAACATACCAAGTCATCAGATAAGATTGGCCATCCATGTAGTCATCTACTATACATTCAGTCGTCATCCGACAAAAGAGATAAAACTCAGACAGGCAAGAAAGTTTTAAGATAATACAAGCAAAAGATCCCCACTCCCAACATCCCACCGCCCCGCCAAACAAATACTACCTAGGTGTAAATGTAAAGTCTCGCCTCTATCGAGGGGCATGCTGTGGTGTCATCTGTCCAGGAAGTGGCCCCGGGTTCGACCCCTGGCTGTACACGCGATGGTGCCCGGGAGCCCCATGCGGACCTGGTTCTAGACCTCCAGGCCCTGGGGGCCGTGCTTGCATCGCGTGCACAGCCCCACTAGGAGCATAGCTCAGCCCTCCCGCGGGGTTTGGCTGTAGGATCGCCGGGGGTGTGTATGACCGACCCATCGCAATCCCCTGCGGCCCTGGCCCAGGCAGGCCTGCTGCCCGAGACATTTGAGCCTGCGGGGGCGGGGTGCTGTGACCGTACGCTACGGCACCAGCCAGTCCCAGCGCTGATCGATGAGCCGCCTGTTGATGGGCTCCATTCACCATGGTTTGGACGTGCTGCTGATAAGTCTGGTGGTTCGCATGTTGTTGCGCAGACATGCCTCCACCGGGTGTGGCTGGTGCCGACACATATGCCGGCTGTGCCACAGTTGGCTGTCGGGAGGGCATCCCCAGTAAATTAGCAGGCGACTGAATTGGCGTAGGCGGCCCTTGTCTGGAGCTATACGACGCGAGACTGCCGTTCCGGGGGGTCGGAGAGCCAACTGCCGGTCGATACATGGCATTCTGCGCAGCAATTTCGCGCGACGCAGCCGCACTTGCCTGGGCATGTGACGCAGGGGAAGGAACGTACACTGAGCCATGATAAGCAGGTCGCTGAGCCGTAGCCGGCGAGGGCGTAGGCGCAGGCGATGGTGCTGTGAGGTTCTGTAACGAGGGACCAGGCAAAGACTGGTGGGTCGTGTAGGGGGAATAGGCGGGTTGGGAAGCGAGAGAAGCAGACGTGCGGCTGCTGGGCTGCGGCTGCGGCGGCTGCTGCTGCTGCGGGGGTGGTGGCGGCTGTTGCCCACGCGGATCGAACCGTGCCATCCAATCGTTAGTGGCTGGTGCGGCACCTCCAGACACCGAGCCGTAAGGCTGGTACTCAGCGTATCCGCGATCAACGTACCCGCGCGATGGCGGAAGATACGGGCTAGGCGCACCATAAACCGGACCCTTCGGTTGAGCTGACAAGGAAGGATCCTCAGGCCTCGAAGGTGGCTGGGAAAGCGACTGCATACCAGCATACCCAGCACGGGACGGAGATCCCGTGTTGCTTGCTGGGGTAGATACCTGGTCACTGGCGAACCGTTTCCGTGGTTGTGGCTCTTCTGGCTCGTCGTTGAGAATACTCATGATATTCGATCGTTTGGCAGGCACACGGGGCGGCTCGGGGGGCTCAAGAGGAGTAGACCCCGGTCGGAGAAGCTCCTTAGGCGGCGACAGCATGGGCGGCTGGGCGATACTTGCTGGTTGGCCTGGCAGAGTGAAGAAAGGCCTCTGCGAAATCGAGTCACGACGGATGGGGGAGTGTTCAGACTCGTGTACCAAAAGTGGCTGAGCGGGTGAGCTGGGGGTCTTTGTAAGGCTCGGCTGTCGAGAGTGAGACCCGGTGGGCATCAAAGACGATGGATGCTGGGGCGGCATATAAGCAGGCTGCGAGGCAGGAATCGCAGCCTGTACTGGTAGCAATGGCGATCCATGAATGTCGACGTTGGAATTCCGATAACCCTGAGCATGGAGCGGGTCGAGACGTGCCATTTCTGCAGCTGATACTGGCGTTTGCCGGGACGAGACGGTTATGTCCTGAGCATGAGAGGCGGGAGGGTGTGAAAGCACTGTGCCTGGGATATCACGCCGGTCGTCAGCGAAATATCCCAGACGAGGTCCCTGGAGTCGTGGTGGCAATGTAGCCTGAGGACGCATGGCTCTGGAAGCGTCATCGCCGCCAAGGATAGGCACCGGTACGGCACTAGCCTGTGCAAGAGGAGGGTAACGCGAGATGTTTCGCTCCTTATCTTGCGTAGGTCGAGTATGAAGAGGAACCTGCTGAGATGACCCGATTGGCTTGGTTTTGGGCCCAAGCCGGCCTTCGTCCACTTCAGGCACTGCTGCATCTGTATGTGGTGCAAGAGGCCGGGGCATAATTATGGCAGACGGCGTAGCCTCGTAGCGTCGCTTCGAGGCGAAATTCGGTACAGGCAAGGGGCCAGTGGGTTCACCGCGGGCCTTCTTCGCCTCAGCATCGGCAATAATCTCCTCGAAATCCTTGTTACCGGAATCGATGCGGCGCTGAAAGTAATTCTTGACCTATACCACACCTTTAGCCGATGGTGCAACAAAAAACAGAACAGAAAATAGCGAACGTGAAAACTTACCATGACTGTTGTTTTGGTCTTCATGAAATTGGAAATACCTTCAAAATCGCGGCCAAAATGTGCCAGCAGCAAGGGAAAGTCGCGTTGCTCGGGCACCGACCAGTAACTGGTGGGCTGCAAGGATCCGTATCCGCTGGCTTCGGGCTGCCTGGCGGGGGCGGGGACCTCCTGATCGGTCGATTCGAAAACATAGACCCCCTCTTTCTGACGTCCTCGTCCTGATCGCGCCCGCGGTGGTGCCTCGATCGGCTCTTTTTCTTGCGGCGTCTCTTTGCGAACAGTCGGAACTTCAGCAGCAGCCCCATCAAGCGACGGCTCAAATACCTCTGTCTTTGGTACGGGAGTAATGGCGATTGCAACAGGGGGAACCGGCGTTGCTCGAGCCGATTGCTCTGATGGTGTCGGCTGCGGTGTTTGCTGTTGTTGCTGTTGCAGCTGTTGCAGCTGTTGCAATTGTTGTTGCAGCTGTTGTTGTTGCTGTTGCTGTTGTAATTGCTGTTGCTGCTGCAGCTGCTGCAGCTGCTGTTGTTGCTGTTGCTGTTGCTGTTGCTGTTGCTGTTGCTGTTGCTGTTGCTGTTGCTGTTGTTGCTGCTGTTGCTGCTGCTGTTGTTGTTGCTGCGCAGCTTTGCCTCGCCGACCACCACGAGTGCCGCCGCCGCTGCGAGGTCCTCGCCGGCTAGGTTTCTCTGCCTGTTCACCGTCCTTGGACGCATTTCCGCGACGACCGTTTGCATCTGTATCTGCAGACGAGTCACCAAACGTGGGAGCAGCTGCACGTCGGGGACGACCGGTATCCGTGACAGGCGCGGGCTCTTCTTCCCCTTCGTAGTCTGGCTTGACCACACCCAGATCGGCCATGAGCGCATTCGACTTTGGACGGGCAGATCTTCTAGCTCGTCCCCGACGGCTCCACCGCTTGTTGAGCTTGGCTTTGTACTTGATCTCTTCCTTGGTGAGATAGTAATGTATGATGCATTGTTGAAAGTCGCGCCCAGGCAATGATTCCGCGATCTTGCCCCATTTCTTGGGATGTGCCATAAATGCATCTGTGAAGATAACGTGTTCCTCTTTAGTGAAGTCATTGGGCGGCGGCAGGAATCCGAATACGTCCATGGCGTTTGCAGGATCAATAATGTTATTGGTGTCTTTATAGATTCGTGCCTTCACCTCGCGCGGTTCTAGCATGTCTGGGATGACGGCTTCGCGGGATAGATCTGGCTGAGCCGTAGCTTTGTTGCCACGACGCTTCTCGAGTTCCTCTTGTGCCGAGATCTCAGAAGCGCGAAGAGCATTCTGGAAGTCCAACTCACTGTTGCCTTTGTATCTTCGTCCGCTTTCCACCGTAGGTGTAGCCGTCACAGGAATGGGGGCAGCAGGAGGCGTGGTTGGTCCGGGCGTGACCGACGTCTTTTCCTTGGCATTGTCCAATTCCCAAACATTCAGCCTCCAGGGCTTATAGTGAGCAAGATAATCAAGCCGTAGGCCAGCATTCTTTTGGGCAATCTCTTTACGTTGTTTCATGAGTTCTCCGCGGAAAATATCCCTGAGCTGCTCATGGGCTGCTGCATTCTCCTGGTAGATGTCCAGATCTGACAATGGGGTCGGGGGACCAGTGTTGAGAAACGGCAAAGTCTCCACGGAGAGTATTTCAGCAGCAGGTACCGATTCCATAACTTCCTTGGTCGGTGGCTCGTGATCTTCGGCCTTTCCATTTGGCTCGGTGTCGACATCCATTGCATCCGGCTTCTCATCGCCGGTCATTTTCTCCTCATCCAGGACAGGCGGGGGGGTTGGTGCTTTGTCTTCAACGGTGGCATGGGCTAATGCACCAAGCAGCTGAATACGCATCAGTAGCGTCATGATAGTCGGATCTTCTAACGGAGACGGAGGAAGCTCCGCTCGAAGGGCTTGCATGTCCTTCTCGAACACCCTTTTCCTCTCTTCAAGATAGTCTTGTGTGAACACAATATTTTCGTCTTCCTCTTCGTCGCTAGTCCGTGTGAAATCGGGAATAACCACGTTCTTCGGTACGTCTGCTGTCTTTTCCACTGGCGTTTCCGGTGTTTTTTGCTTCTCTACAGGAGGGGCAGATCTCTCCCTGGGTCTCTCCGGTTGCGCCGCTAGTGGAGGTGAAGGTGGGAGCTCAAGCTTTGGCTCAGTCGGATCCTTTTCACTGACTATTTCTCCTGCCTCTGGCCCTGAGCCTGAATCATCGATATCAGTACGTGAATCCCGCCGGTGCTCTTCGCTGACCGAAAGACTGCGCTCTTTTTCATCAATAGAGTCCCGTTTTGCAGAAAGTGTTGAGCTTGGCCCTGCTGGTGGACGACTGTATCCAGGACGAACCCATTGCTTGTTGGGCTTGGGCGGTCCGCGAGAGCCAGACGGTCGCTGCTGAAGAGCACGTGGACCAGTTGGGATTGTTGAATTCGGCATTCTAGGGGAGGTGTGGGTGCCCGGAGATACCGCACGCCCTGCCGCAGACGGCCTCCGGCCAAAATCTACCGTCATCGGGGCAGGCCCTGGCTTGCTTGGCGACGTTGCCTCATGGAAGGCCGATGTCTCCTTGGCCACCATGGCAGCGGGCGCAGTAGGCGGAGAAAGCTCGGCTACCTTATGTCCACTGGGTGGGGGTGCGGCGTGCGGTTTGGGCACACGTGCGATGGGTTCGGGCTTTGCCGATGTGTCGGTTATGTCGTCACGTCTGGTCTCATCCCGTCGGATTCGCTGCTCGAGAGGCAGCTGAGGAGGTGCCCGATCAGCTTTGGGGGCAGTGGGTGGAAGTCCTGGGGCCCGTGGCGGCGCCTCGGGGCGTTCCTTTTCGGCTTTGGCAACAGTGGATGCAGCAGGCGCCGACTCTGCCGTTGTTTTGTCTGCTGTGATTTCGGGAATTGGTGCCGTAACCGAACCAAATGCGGGGACCTGGGGCGCAGCCGGGGGAGGGGACCGTTTTACGGGCGGCGCAACAACCGCTTCTTTCGGTGGCTCCGCACGAGGTGGTGCAGGTGGCTCGGTCCGTTCTGGCTCGCGGCGGACATCTCCTCCAGACGGTTTGCGTGGCGGCTCGACGACGGGGGGCTCAGATACCCGCTCGGGAACTGCAGGGATTGTGGGTTGGGGTGCAGTAGCGACAGGTGAGGCGGCAGATATGCTCGGTATCCGGTTTGGATTCTCCAATCGATTGGCAGGCGGCTCACGCTTCCAATGATCCCCCGGTCGCTCCCGGTCATCGCGCTCGACACGGCGTTCCAAGTCGTCTCGTCGCTCAAATCTTTCTCGTCTCTCCTGCAGTATGTCACGATCTCTTTCCCGATCTCGTCGGTCAATCTCACGGTCGCGGTCTAATGGTGCTCGTTCACGTTCTCTTTCACGGTCGCGGTCAAGTATGCGATCTCTATCCCGCTCTCTTTCACGCTCACGTTCCCGATCCCGATCCCGATCCCGGTCTCGGTCGCGTTCCCGATCCCAGCGTCCGTCGCGAGATCGACTTCTGCGCCTGAAGGTGTCACGATCATCTAGATAGGGCATCCGGCCTCTGCCGCGTCCTGCTTCCCACTCACCCCGACCACGCCCACGGATGGGGGGACCGGTCCGAACATGGTGACTGTTTCCTGCCGGGACGTCAGGCACTGCCGAGGAAACCGAGATCAAACTATCTCGTGAGCCGCGCCGCATGCGGACAAGATCAGGATCTCGGCCCAGAGGCTCTCTTATATCTCGAAAGTCGCGAGGCGGTGGGGGAGAGCGCGAGCGACCGCGTCCGAAGCCGATGCGGGGTTCTCGAGGGTCGAAGTCGCGTTCGCGCCGGTTCCAGTCCCGATCTCGATCCAGATCGCGGCGGAAAGGTGGCGGGCCATCACGGACATCGCGAAAATCTCGGTCTCGGTCTCGTTCGCGGTCTCGAATGTCTCGATCTCGTTCTCGGAAATCTCCTCCTCGGGCGGTGTATCCTCGGCCACGACCAGCAAATGTAGCACCCCGCGGCGGATCAATCAATGCTTTAGGGCCTCGAGGTGGCTCTCGGCCCACGGGAGGGATGTTGGCATCGTCGGATCCTCGGGGACCTGCCGGGGGTCGACGGTCCCCAAAACGCTGCGGAGAACGGTCACGGGAGTTGAACCCAGACGGCGGAGGGTATCTTTGAGACATCACCAGGTCATGCTAGTGCATATGAGACAAAGCAACCTGGCAGGATGCCTGCAACAGATTAGTAACGTGGGACTTCACACGTCAAACAAGGCAAGGTACTGGGTGGGAAGGAATAAGACTTTGGGGAACGAAAGTATGTCCAAAAGGAAATAAAAGGAGAAAATGAAGGCGACAAGTCAAATTCAAGTAGAGTAAAGAAAAAGAAAGGAAAATGAGGAAATGGATAGACATGAGACAAATGGACAGAAGAAGAAGCAGGAGTCTCGAAAAGAGCGGGCTGGAAAGACCAATTGACGCAAAGAGGCGGAAGCGGCAGCAGCAGCAGCAGCAGTCGCAGTCGCAGCAAAAACGCGGGCGAGCAACGATCGAACGACCGAACGACCGACGAACGAACGGGCAGTGGAGAACACGTGATGGTAGAATGAAGCATGCCAGCCCCGAGCCAGCCCAGCATGGGCGCAGTCAGTGCAGTCAGTGCAGTTCAGTCACCAGTGGAAACACTGGAAAAAGAGAAACGCACGGGCCAGGATTGAAAATTAGGTAATCATTTTAACATGAATCCAGTTCAACCCACTTAGCGCGGATCCCAATTTGGCACCATCCCTCATGCTTAGCGGCAGCCACGGTTGGCGCCGATTGTTTCAGCCCGTGACTGGACAAGCCGGGGCAGCTTTCCTGGGTGGATCGGGGATCACGCAGGCGGCAGCAGACAGATTTTCGATTTCCAGTGCGAGGGGAGACCTTCTGGCTGGTCACGACTCAGGCAACGGAGTACAGTGTCTCACACGGCCAGAATTCTTCATCGGAGTGGCCGAGAATAAAGATCGGGAGGATGATGAGGGTGATGGAGATGAGATGATGGTAATGAAGAACCTCAAAACTTCAAACTTCGGACGGAAACAATAGCAAACAGAACCAAAAGACGTAAACTCAATTTACCTGATCTTTCAACGTAACTGGAACTGTCGCACGCACTGTTTGATGGGCGACAACGTGTCAAGTAATTCACCGGGAAAGACTGCGCTGCAAGGGAGTGGGAGTGGGAGTAGGTGTGGGAGTGGGAGCTGGGCAGCAAAATCCCCAGCGATGGGATCGCGGTCTTCGTTCTCGGTTCCGGAACGCGCCCAGAGACCCCAAGATCGGTTTGCGTGTAACGGCGGTGGTTGGAAGGGAAATCCGATGGTATTGGAGAGGTTAAGAGGTTAAAAACAGAAGGTAAATGATTATTGAAGATGGAATGGAAGGACTGGAAGGACTGGAAGGATTTCGAGGTCAGAGTCTAGACAGAGTCAAGAAGAGGAGGATCATGAAAGAGGTTCGAGGTTGGAGCAAGAGGGAAAAACGAGCGACTCTGACCAGACTCAGCGATGGGGCCCAGGCAATGGAGTCGGAAGCTTTTAGTTGGCCAGGGAGTCACTCGATTGCAGGGACTCGCTTTTCTAGGGGAAACTCAAAAATAACTTGAACTTGCGGAGTTGGCCTCAGGCCAGCGCAGGCCAGGGGTCCAGTTTCCACCAGATGCCTCAGGTGTCTATCATCATTAGTGGCCTCAGGCATGCACTCAGGCATCCCTGCAGCGGCTGCCCATTCTGCCTCCGGGGCTGCCAACTGCCTGCCATCTGCCAATTCCCGCCGCCGGGCATTTCCTGCGAGCCCCCCCCACTATCCGCTCTTAAGAGAAGAGGGGGGGGGGGGAAAGTGCCAACTGAACAAAAAAAGGCTAGCCTAAGGGGAAAACACAACCCGCTTTTTTTTTTTCCCTTGACGTGACCACCAACCTTCACCACTTATCTCGCATTCCTTCCATCGAGAATTGACATCGAGGGAACAATACTGAGATTCAACCTAGTGCTTTTTCTCGCTCGTTTACCTAGCATTCAATCCCAATCAACTGGTTTCCCTAAAAATGTCTGCGAACAATGTCCCGGCGGCTGAGAATGCCCCTCCCTCCTCCGTCACCGATGCTGTCTTGGTCGCGTCTGAGCCTGTTCCAGAAGGCACACACAAAGTGAGCGGAGTGGACTTTGATCTTTACAAGGACCGAGACATCACCGTTGCCGAATTGGTCGACAACATGAGATACACGGGTTTCCAAGGTAGTGCGGTCGCAGACGCTGCCCGCATTATCAATAACATGGTAAGGCCACCTCTACCATTATCCAAATCTAAAAAGGTATATTCGCTGACAGCACCCGGTTGTGAAAGAAAGCTTACCGTCATCCCGAAACCGGTGCCAAAACGACCATCTTTCTCGGATACACTTCCAACTTAATTTCCTCCGGCCTCCGCGACACCATCCGCTACCTCGTCAAAAACAACCATGTTTCCGCCATTGTCACCACCGCTGGCGGTGTGGAAGAAGATTTGATCAAGTGCTTGGCTCCAACCTACATGGGCTCCTTCAGCACACCCGGCGCGGGATTGCGGGCGAAGGGTTTGAATCGTATCGGCAATTTGATTGTCCCCAATAGCAATTACTGTGCCTTTGAGGATTGGTTGGTCCCGATTTTGGATAAGATGCTAGAGGAGCAAGAGGCCGCGAAGAAAAAGGCGCTGGAAACGGGGGACGAGGAGGACGAACTGCACTGGACCCCGAGTCGCATCACCGAACGCCTGGGCCGTGAAATCAACAATGAGGACTCGGTGCTGTATTGGGCCGCCCGCAACAATATCCCCGTCTTCTGCCCGGCCCTAACGGACGGCTCCCTTGGAGACATGCTCTACTTCCACACTTTCAAATCTTCCCCGCAACGGTTGCGCGTTGATATTGTCGACGATGTGCGCCGGATCAATACCATGGCTGTTCGTGCTGCTCGAGCGGGAATGATCATCCTCGGAGGTGGGGTCATTAAACACCATATTGCGAATGCCTGTCTGATGCGGAACGGTGCGGAGCATGCGGTCTACGTGAATACTGGTCAGGAGTTCGATGGAAGCGATGCCGGGGCGCGACCGGATGAGGCCGTCAGCTGGGGCAAGATCAAAGCTGACGGTGAGTCGGTGAAGGTGTATGCGGAAGCCACAGTGGTCTTCCCACTCATTGTGGCCGCTTCGTTTGCGAGAGCAGATGCAGGAGCACCGGATGCTTCCCACTCCAAGAATTGATCATGGCCACTGCGTAGATATCGGCAGACATTTTAGCGAGATGGCCGTTGCATGATTCGTTTCCAGTTTCTGTACTTCCAGTACTCCCAAGGCCGCGGATTTCGCTCATTCGAGGCACCCTTCACTGAGCACTTGGGCGATTTCTCGGAGAGCTCCCCTCCTATCTCGGCCCCGCGTCGATAACTCGAGGCCGATCCAGGCGTGGCGCTACGGTCACGCTAATTCCCCCCACTCATTGCGCAGCGGCCAAAGAGGATATTCAGAAGGGAGGCAAATCGGACGAGCAGCTCCGAGTCCCTGGGACAGAGTCTGCACGGCAGAGGACGGCAAACCATCGAAAACCCGGAGGGTCGGGCGAAGTTGTTGGATCGGCAGAGGGGCAAAAAGTTTGGGCGAAGAGGGGGAAATACTAATGGGTGGAACGGCGAATGGAATCGATGGAATTGCACTGGGTCGATGGAGCGTTCCACAGGTCGATCATGGCCGTGGTGGCCGTGGAAATGGCCCTCAATTAGTTTGTTCTATCCGGGACTGTTGCCACCGGTTAGAGGATCGGACGGACCTGGGTGTTTGACTTGCCGTTCCGAGGGATGCATGCAAAAAAGACCTACTGCACAAAGAACTCAACGAAGGAAAAGTTGTAACTGTGATAGTGAACAATGAAACGGAGTTTCCTTGCCTTGAAGATGTTTTCTTTGATTGGAATTGGAAGTGTTGAAATCATACCTACTTCTTTTCTCCTTTTCTCCTTTTCGCGAGAGTGAAGGGGGGTGAGGGGGGAATTGATGGAAAGGAGGGGAAAGGCAACCAACGCAAATTGACAGGTCAGTTCCTGGTGTGTTGTTTCCCCCCGGCTAGTTCGGTCGATCAATCGCACGACAATCGATAAGATATTCCGTCTTCCTCTCTCTTTATTTTTTTTCGGGGGGGATCTTTTTTGGTTGGTTCTTTCCATTCAATTTGGTTGGGTGAGAACAATTGATTTTATTTTTCTCTCTCAGTTCTTTTCATCTCTCAATTGCTTTATCCGAGTGCGGTGGCAATGGACGGGATGGAGACGGATGTTAATAATCCGGGGGAAAAAAAAGAAGCAGAAGTTCAGAAGTGGCTCTGATTCCCCAATAACCAGCGGTGAGCGCCTCGTGATTTGGCCGCTGCATTGCCGCCTCATCCTCATCCTTTTGCCATTGGCTCTTCCCCCTCGATCAGTAGGCTCTGTCGCTTTTGTTGCTTCTTCTGATTTATTATTATTATTATTATTCTTCTTCTTCTTCTTTTTTCAATCCGTCCATTCCCTCTTCCTCTTCTTTCCCCCCTTCATCTGCTTTCCTACCATTTTACCATCTTTCATCCTCTTTTCGCGGGTTGAGATAGCTTCTCTCTCTACTTATCTATACTTCCCGCACCTCCTCCCCCGGATTTGATATACCATACGGAGGAGTACAGCACAATCTCTCCGATTCAGTGTGATTAGTCTAACTGTGATAGACTGTTGCTGAGCATCAGCCAACCTCCACTTCCCCTCACACCATCCCTTTCTCTCATTGTTTGTCTTTCTCAGCACTAGTGGTTGACACTTGTGCCCCTAATTTATTTTCTGCTGCTGCTCCAGCCTTGGGCCACTTCCCCCCCCCTCTCCCCCGATAAGCCTTGCTCGTTGCATCTTATCGTTGGCCTTTTCTAGACCCTCGCTCTTTTTCTGCCTGTCAGGCTCTCACGTCTCAATTCCCCCCATCATTGCCCCTCTGTCCTGCTAGCAGCCTGACCACTCTTTTGGGACTCGTCAGCCTGCCATCCAAACACTCGAGCAGGCAGCATTGCAGCAGACTTCCTGACCATTGAATGTCTGATTGTCTTCCGTTGGTTGCACACATTCTGAGGCTAAGACTCCTCGTGTTTCTCAGCTTTGACTCATCCTTTCCAGTCTAGCCCTCCTTGACTCGTGTTTTGTCTCGCCTTTGACAGTAGCCTTTAGGGACAGGCCATCCTATTGCTACTATTACTTGTCGTCTCTTGATTGTTGTCACACTTGTCCATCTTCTTTGAGTCCCAGAAATGGATTCTCAGATCGAGACTTCAATTGCATCGGTGGACCAGGTGCCCCCTCCGATCATCCTCACCACCGACTCCATTCCCACTGAGCCAGCCACGGCAACAACGGTGGCCCTTGAGACCACCACGGAGGATTCTCCTGAGCCGCCTAGCGACATGCCTTCCCAGCCGTCGACAGAGCCCCGATCTGAGGAGCTCCCAGATGCCCCGCAAGGCGAAACACAGACCATCGAGGATTCCGACCCGGCATCAGCGGGTCAATCAGCTCCACCTGAATTAGAGCATGCCTACTGGGCCGAGATTGAGGAGGACTCTACAGTGCCGGACGAAACAGAGATGAAGGAAATTGAATCTGCGGCGGATGGCGACTACAGCGCCTATGAGTGTAAGCTTCCAAACCACGGGACGAAGGATAGAAAACGTGGAGCGGACTGCTGACCAGCCTAGATGACTACTGGGAGAAGAATTTCCACGCCGATCTAGATGATTCAGAGTACCGTCCTATCCAGAAGGCACGTCTGACGTGGAAGATCAAAGGCGTTCGTGGCTCTCCGGACCGCCCCAACCGCGCTAAAATCATGCGCTCGCCCCCAGCTTACATGGGTGGCTATTGGTGGACCATCAAGTTCTTCCCACGCGGTAACAATGTCAACTCCCTGAGCATTTACATCGAGTGCTCTCCGACCATGCCCAGTCCAGAGAAGTCTTATCCGGATACGGAATTCAAGGTGCTCCAGGGCCCTGCTGAAGAGAGCTTGGACAACAATGCTCCCGAGCTTGACATCAAGTTTGCAGAGACTGAGGATACGGCTGCATGGCTTGAGCAATTCAAGGCGCAGTACCCTCATGCTCGCCAGGAGAATGCTGCTGGGGCTGGTTCCTGGCGGGTGTCCGCTCAGATTGGCGTCATACTCTACAACCCAGAGGAGCCTCGAACGGGTTGGATGCAGTCGTCATGCCACCAGTTCAACTCACATAACCTGGACTGGGGCTGGACTAACTTCCACGGCCCGTGGGACCAGATCCATCGCCGTCAGCGGGGCCAGCGCCAGGCACTGCTTCGGCACGATACGCTCGCGTTCGATGCTTACATCCGCATCGTCGACGATCCCACTCGGTCGCTTTGGTGGCATGCCAGTGACACCGAGCCTACTTGGGACAGCTTGAGCTTGACTGGCTACCGTCCCTTAGGTGACTCGGTTATCAACCACAGTGCGGAGGTAGCCGGGCTTGCCACGTGGCTGCACCTTGCTCCCTTCTGCAAGATTATCCAGAAAGCGAACGTCTTGGAACATCTCAGTGACTGTGATGTCAAACCCAAGCCGCTTTGTGACGCGTTGCAGAAGTTCCTCTGGCAGCTGCGTTCGCGAGGCCAATCACTGCAGTACGTAGACACTGATCTCATCACATCAATTCTGCGGAACTTGCATGAGTACTCGGGGGATGTGTGCGAATTCTGGGAGCGTTTGCGTCGGACCCTCGAGATCGAGCTTGAGGGCACCGCTGCAGTACATGAGCTCGCCCAGCTGTTCGACAGCCCGTCTGTCGAGTCACTTCCTGTTGGTGCGACAGGAGAGGGTGTGATTAACACCATACCGAAGGAATACAATTCCCGCATCTGCGTATCTGCGGATCAGGTCAAGACCACCAGCGACGCCTTCACTCAATACCTTAGTGCCAAGCCGGGACGGTGGGTGCTTCCACCCATCCTACACCTGGAGCTTGATCGTCAGCATTTGGATAAGGCAGCTCGGCAGTGGCGCCTCCTTTACAACCGGGTCGAGCTGGATGAAGAGCTAGACCTCGCACCTTATTTGCTGGATGGTCAGGATGGCAAGTATGTCCTGTATGGGTACATCGTCCACCGTGGCCGACGCACCTCAGGCAAGTTCTTCAGTATTCTTCGCCCAGGTGGACCTGGTACCAGGTGGCTGGCTTTCGATGATGGGAGCGACAACCGTGTCGAATGTCTGACTCGCAAGACTGCTCTGGGACCTCACCTTGGTCTGGACGCCTCGCAAAAGCCTGATCACAAGACCGGCCACGACGTCGCCATCGCAGTGATGTACATTCGCAGCGACGTCGTGCAGGATTACTTGCCTGGTCCTCAGGGACCGTGGGAGGTGTCCGCGTCGCTGAAGGAATACTACGAGACCGGAAACTTGCCTTCGGCTTCGACTGAAAAGGATGAGATCGAAGTTGAAGTCTACTCGCTTCCGAAGTACGATCAAGTAGGCAGTCTATTTGATACCTACGATCTGATGGCACAGGCCAAAACGGCAAACAGCGTGATGTATCTAACGGTGCCTCGCTCGTCCAACTATGTTGATCTCCGCAAGAAAATTGCGTTGTGGGCGTCGACCAAGACGGAGCAGGCCACTAGTCCTGAATATGTTCGCCTGTGGCAGATTGGACACACTCGCGACCAGTTTGGTCCTACACTCGCTTTTGCCCGCATCACAGAGCTATCCAAAAGTCTGGAGCTGCCTGCCAAGACGGCTCGCTTCTGGATGGAGATTGTTTCGGATGCAGATGCGAAGCTGTTCGCCATCGCCGACCCGCAGCAAGCCATTGCTATGGAAGCCAAGCCAGAGGAGGCTATTCTTGAGCGAGACGGTTCTGAGTCTTCCGAGGATAGACAGTCTCTTCATGAGGTCGGCGCTGCCGAGCCCAGCTCATCTGGCAATATTCCGGAGCATTTGTTGGATAGCATTGTTCCGGAACCAGTGTCTCGTGAAGTCGACCCCGAGACCAACCCACAGGATGCTGAAGCAGCCACCGAAAGCCAGGTCGCTGAGACAGTCCACGTTGAGGACACTGCTGCGAGAGATGAGAATGATGCCGTCATTGCTGCAATCATCGCAGAGGATCTTCAACAAATGGAAGTTGAGGCTTCTGAGCCCGTTTCCGTGGTCGAGGATCCCATCGAGACGCCCTCTGACGCTCCAGTTGAGACTGTTGTGAGCGTGGATGCCCCTGCAGAGGTTGAAGTCCCTCAACCAGTGGAGCACGTCTACTACTTCATCCAAGTCTTCGACATTGAGGCGCAGATCCTACGGACCGTGGGCTCTTTCTTCTCGAAGAAGGAAGAAAACATCAAGGCCGCTATTCGCAAGCATCTCAAGTGGGCGCCAATGAAGGACTTCCAGATCTGGCAGCGTGTGGATGGTACTAACGTGACCACCATGGCTTCCGGTGAGACGTTCGAGACTTTCGTGCCGGATGGTACCTGCTTTATAGTTGGGGATAAGGTTAACAAAGATCGCCGTCTCAAACTCAACATTGAGGGCATGTTCGCCAACCCTGACCAACTTGTTCGCTATCTGTGGGCCGCCTCGCGCAGACATCCTACGCGGGCTCACACGGGTACGAAGACCCTCAGGGCCACGTTCACCAGCGAGTACTACAGCGGTGAATTCATGAAGGGTTACTTCCACGGCAAGGGCACGCACGTCTCCGACCTTGCGGCCACGTACGTGGGTGATTTCGTGCTCGGCAAGCGCCACGGCAGCGGCTATATGGAGTACCCGATTGGCGATACCTATGAAGGTGACTGGTCCGAGGGTGTCTGCCATGGTCAGGGTACCTTTGTCGAGCGCAAGACCGGCAACAAGTACGTGGGTGGCTACAAGGACGGCAAGCGCCACGGCAAGGGTATTAGCTACTGGGAAGTGGCGGACGAGGAGATGGATCTGTGTCAGATCTGCTATGGCGACGAGCAGGATGCCCTGTTCTATGACTGTGGACATGTCTGCGCGTGCGTGACGTGTGCTCGCCAAGTGGATCTCTGCCCGATCTGTCGGAAGAGCATCATCAGCGTGGTGAAGATTTACCGGACTTGATTGGTATTGATTTTTGAAATTGCGTTGGGGAATATTCTGAATGGTACAGAATGGAGTGACAAGGTGTTGAATGGTTTAGAAGTTGTGGCTATGGATATATGAAGGGGATGCTTAGATAGCGTGGTGCTTTCCGTTAGATACCTGCCTGCTGCCTGCTTTTCGAATTTTTTGGCTTGATGCATAGCAAAGTTTTGAAAGATAAGATGCTTGTCCATAAACGTGTGAATGAAGATCGTTGCTCAAAACTCTTGCTTTGTCGCTTACAATCCATGCCTTGTCACTTGCAATTCCGCTTGTCTGTAAAAGTACGTTCGAGGCTCAGTAGATCGACCAGTCGGCCTTCTTACCTTTTCTAAACCTTAACATACAACATCTGCCAAAGAACCCAACCCCACTAATCCCCTCCCAACAGCCCCCCTCCCTTATCCAGTCCAACAGTCCAACCCTCATCCACATCCAAGCACCACCCAAACACAAACCCCAGCCCTGCAATCATCCATCCGTATCCCTCCCTCATCTCCAATATTCCCACCAGCCCACCGAGAGCAAAATCCCAACGACAACCAAGTGCACACCATACCAATTCCCGCGCAAACAACCAGCTAAGAACCCCCTGTAACCCATCCACCCCAACTAACTAACTCTTTATCCCCCACCAAACCCCTCCCCCACGGGAAAGAAAATCAACACTTCCGATCCGCACACCACAACCGCTTATACCCACTCCAGCACCCATTCCCGTAAGCCTGGCAGCAGTCCCCGCCGCGGGGCTGCCCCCGCTCCCAGTCGCAAAAGTACTGGGCGGTGCCGAACTCGGTCGTGGCGACGAAGGTGCGGCCCTGCGCGTCCTCGGTGCCCACGTGGTCCGGGCTGGTGCCGCACGCCGGCGCGCTGCCCTCCCAGATGCAGTTGTTGTGGTCGCCGGTGTAGCAGGCTTCTATTCCTTCGATGAAGGAAAGGAGGGGGAGGAGAAGGATTGAGAGGAGGGTGGGGTTCATTTTTTGGGGGTGCGGATGCGGATGAAGAAAATTTTGTGGTTGTGAGATGTTGTATGTGATTTTGGGAGGTGATAAATGGTTGAGCTCAGGTGTGCAGTGCGCAAGAGTGATTGTTATAGGGGTTGGGGTTGGGGTTGGATTTGAGGTCGTGGGATTGGTTGCACAGAGGTATCAGCTCGATGAATGCGGACTGGGTAGGTCCTACATATAGGGTGTCGGGTGTCCTGCTTGAGGGTGAGTTTATAGAAGAAAAGCATAGGGCAAGCCTCAACGTCAAGACTCGCATCTGATTCTAGTTGCATGGATGGTTTTGCTGGGCTGGGAACCAGACTTATTCCGAAGCAAACATGCTTGACGCGGAGACGAGCCACACTCAACTCAGTATCAATGTCGATGATTCATTGACACCATCCACCTACACTCTAACCCTGTCACAAAATACAGTAGTCAACCAGTCTAGCCTTTGCACAAACATAATGGTATCTATTGACGAACTTCAAACCGAAGCTATCTATCCATTTCAAAACACTAACAGAAAACAAAGTATGCGCCACCCATACCAAACACAAGACTAATGCTTTTGTTTCAAACCAGACATAATATATGCAAACCCAACTACCGCCCTCTCTTATTTCTTGGCAGGCTTCTTGGCCTTTCCGCTCTTATTATCGGCCTGCTTCTTCGCGGCGCTCTTCTTCTTGTCGGAGGGAGTAGTTGTAGAGGTGGCGGGAGTGGCAGGGGTGGCAGGGGTGGCCGGGGTGGATTCTTGCGTCTTGGTCTTCTTCGCGGGCTTCTTGGCGGCCGGGGACGAAGTAGACTCATCCTTCTTGGCCTTGGTGTCGGCATCAGCCGCCTTCTTCTTCTCCGTCTTAGGGGAGGCCTCCACGGCGGGCTTCTCGGTTTCGGAATCGCTCTTGGGCTTGGAGGAGGATTTGGCGGGCTTCACGGCCTTCGGGTTGAGACCCTTGCGACGCAGACGGTTGCGCTCCGCGCGGGCAATGCGCTCAGCGTCCTGGTCGTCTTCCTCGAAGGGACCGAACGAACCACCCTCGGTCTCCAGAACCATGCCGTCTTCGTCAACAATCGGGGTCTTGTCGATGCTCTCGTCGTCGGTGGAGGGGGCGGACGGGGACTTGCTGGCCTTGCGGTCGGACTTGGTGGTTGCGGCGGCGGCGGCATCGCCGGGCTTGCCGGTCGGGGACGGGCCGGTCTTCTTGAGCTTGCAGACGAAGAAACCGTCGACGTTCTCACGGTGGGGGAAGTACCGGCGGGTCAAGGTCATCTTGGCGTCGAAGTGCTTGCCCATGTAGCTGGTCATACCGGGGCTACCGAAGTCACCCAGACCAGTGTCGACGAGCTTGACATTGGGGCGCTTGCGCAGAATGTAGTTGACCACCGCCTCGTTCTCCTCCACGGTAACACTACAGGTCGAGTAGACAACGTAGCCTCCCGTCTTGGAGTTGTGGTCGACGGAGTCGATGGCGGCCAGAAGCAGCTGGCGTTGCATATGGGGAATGGCAAGGAAGTCGCGCTCGTTCTTGGAGGTCTTGACGCTGGGATCCTTGGAGATAACGCCGGTACCGGTACAGGGGGCATCAAGAAGGACACGGTCGAAGCCACCCATAGCCTTGGGGAAGGCAGTGCGGGCATCCATGTTGGTCACGATGGTGTTCTTGCAGCCGAGACGGTGGATGTTACCAATCAAACCCTTGGCACGGGGCTTGCTGGCATCATTGGCGATGACGGTGCCGGTGTTGCGCATCAGAGCCGAGATGTAAGTGGTCTTACCACCGGGGGCAGAGGCCATATCAAGAACACGCTCGTTGGGTTGAGGGGCCAGGGCCATGACGGGAAGGAAGGAGGAGGCGGCCTGGAGAATGTAGTGACCGGCCAGGTACTCGGGAGTAGCACCCAGGGGAACGGCAGACTCGAAGACCTGCAGACCGACCTTGGACCACTTTCCGACAGGCTCGAGGACCACACCACGGTTGATCAAGGCCTGGGCCAATGACCGACGGTTGGTGCGCAGGGTGTTCGTACGGATAACAACAGGACGCGGGGTTTCGTTGGCTTCGAAGAAGGCAAACGCCTCCATGGGGGTGAAGAGGTTGAAGAGCTTCTCGGCGAGGTAGGGCGTGTAGCCGTAGTAGGTGCAGATGTCGCCGAGGAGCAGGTTGACGTAGTCGGTTCGCGACTTGCCGGGCTGGCCGAGGGTCTTCAGGTCGCCCAGGATACGGATGGCGTCGGTGATTCTCGTGCGCAGCAGCTGGAGGTCGGGGGCCAGACCGGGCTGGCCCACGTCGTCGGCGAAGACGTCGGGACGGTCGCCCGCGATGTTGGTCTGCATGGCGGATTCCTGCAATTCGAGCTCGGCCTCTTCCTCCTCCTCCTGTCTCGCCATGTCCAACTTCCGGGACAGACCCTCAATGTTGGCAGCCGTCAGCCTCTCCTCCGCGTCGGAAAGGTCTTCATCGTCGGAGAACATGGCTTCGCGGGGGTGGTCGTCGTCCTCGGAGTCGACAACCGAGTCATCATCATCGGAGGCCATCTCGTCATCGCTCACGGCATCGAGGTCGCCGAACTCATCGTCCTGCATCTCCTCATCGTCCAGGTCGGACCACGCATCCTCATCATCCTCCTCCTCCGCCTCGTCGTCCGAATCCATGAAACTCGACTTCTTCGCCGCGGCGGGCTTCTTCTGCTCCTTGCCCTGAGCCTTAGCCTTGGGCTTAGTCTCGACCTTGGTCGCCTTGCCGTTCACAGCACCATTGGCCTTCTTCTTGGCGACGGGCTTGACGGACTCCTCCTCCTCCTCCTCAGCGGGCGCTCTTCTCCGCTTCTTGCCCGACTCGGCGGGCTTGGTCTGGGGTTCAGCGGCCTTGCGCTTTTTGTATATGGTGATCTTGGACTCATCCAGCGGGGCAGGAGGACCCTGCTTCTTCATGCGATTTCCCCGACCCATAGTGAATAAGGACTGTGACAGAAATTCGGGAAAAAAGGGAGGTTTGACAAGTCGGTTCCTGTCTGATCAACTCGGGGGAAAGATCTAAACTTTTTTTTCCTTCCTTCGCCGTACATTTTTTCCCGCGGGCGGTCAGAGCCAGCAGTGCGGTGCGCCCCGCCCACCGCCTTTACTGCTGCCTAAGGCAGAGACGCAATCTGCGGCTGCATCAACAACATCCTCCGATCCCGATCGGGTAATTCCATCCATCGACATCATATTTATCCCCCCCCCCCCCCCCTCTTTTCCCTCTCCCCCAAACCACAAACCAACGCACTACAACCCACACCTCTCCCCAAGGAGACCTAATTCCTTGCTCATCAAAATGGCCTCCGAAATCTCCTTCGCCAAAGCCTTCCTCTCCGCTCTGGACAGCCGACCCATCAAGCTCCGAGCCGACTATGTCCACGACTGCCCCAACGCCCGCATACCAGTACGTCCTCCGCAGCCCGTACACCTTGCCCTCGCTGCCCATACCCCATTCACCTCCTTCCCCCATCCCCCCATACCCCTATACCCCCC